>NC_060190.1:57242366-57422986 GCF_021184085.1 Oncorhynchus gorbuscha
TCTCCCTCAACAGCAGCAAAACGAAGGAGTTTGTTGTTGACTTTAGGAAGCAGAGGGAACACACCGCGATCTGTATCAACGGGACTACAGTAGAGAGACAGTTTTCCTCTCTGTCCACATCACAGATGACTAATAACACCACCACTCTTGTCAAGAAGACGCACAGCTCCTCTACTTCCTAAGACGTCTGAAGAAATGAGGCATGCCACCCCGCATCCTCTCCAAGTAGTACTACTGCACCATCGAGAGTGTCTTGACCAATTGCATCACTGCCTGGTACAGAATTTCTCCATCCACGACCTCGATGCCCTGGGGCTGTGTTCCCACCCATCCAGGACATCTACTTGAAACGGTGCCTGAGGAAGTCCCGCAGCATCATCAAGGACTCTACACACCCCAGCCACGAGCTGTTCACTCACTTACTGTCGGGCAGACTGATAGCAACAGGCTCAGAGACAGTTTCTATCTTCAACCCATGAGACTCCTGAACATTTGAACTGGACTGACCACCAGCACTGACTCTCCACACCTTAACACACACACACCTTACACACACACACATTCATACTACACACATCATAACTGCGGCTACCAAAATCAAATCATTTTTAATATTGCTAATACTTCTCAATTCAAACACTTGCCCCCCCAATCTCCCTCTCCCCAAAACACAAACGTTTCTGTATTATACTTATGCTAAAATGTATTATTCTATTCTACTGAGCCATTTACTTTATGTTCATATTCTTATCTTTTATTATTTCTTATTGTTGAGAATAAACCTGCAAGTAAGTATTTTGTTGGAAGGTGAATACCATGTGAATACCATGTGTATCCTGTACATAAGACTTGAAAACACACACCAGCATGGCCATGTGACTGACTGACCCCATCCTCTATCCAGTGTAATCCTGTCAGGCTGAAGGACCTGGGAGCAGAGGCTGACTCTGAGCTGTCATGCAGTGGAATGGTGGTGTGGTTGAGAAATATCCCCCACTCTGGTGTCACTCACATTAAGGGAATGGAGACATGCTACGCTTTCCAAAAACAGACATGAATATGTCTGATCTCTCAATTTTCTCTTGTTCTGGTCTTTAGACCACAAACCACAATAATGTTTTTGTTTTAGTAACACGACTCTTCCTGTGACTCAGCGGCTTTGTTCTCCTATGGCTCTTGCATGTCATTATGACACAAACACCTGCCTGCCCTGCAGCCTCTCTGCTCTCTGTTCCACCAACACGGCGTCTTTTTAAATCTACGAGGCGTTCGGTTCGCCACACTGTCTGCTGTCGATACTCCCATTCGTCTTCTGCCCGTCTCCCTATTTGACGTGTTGAATTAGCTCATGGCTGGGTAGCCGATTTGTTTAAATGACTTGTTTTATGTGTTGGTGAGGGCTGCGTGTTGTGCCAGGCCTACTATACGCTGCCCTTATCTCCAGTCTGTTCATCAGTGGTTTAATTGGGCCTGGCCGTGTGGTGTTGTGTTATCATGCAGAGCCAGAGTAGTGACACGCGCTGGGGCCTTCTGACCCAGCCTGGTCCCTCTAGTCCTCCCCAGCCCGATCTGGCCCGACCCGACCCAGCCCACTGGCCTCAAAGGCAGGCAGGTTTTACAGAGCTGAACACTGTGCTCTCTTTCTGCTGGGCCATTCTAAGAGGCGGGGGCTGGGGGCCGAGGAGCAGAGTAAGCACAGGACGTATCTGCCTTTTATACGTGCTGGCGTGCCTCTCCCTGCATGTGTCGGGCAGATTTGTGGCAGGGCCCTCTGAACTCTGGGAATATTAGTATGGCTGTGCTGCCTGGAGGGGACAGGGCTCATTGCAACAGTCTGAGAGGAAGGGAGGGAGGAAAATGACTCGCTCTCTCATTCTCACTTTTTTGGGTTAAAGTACTCACCTACACAGCTGTTCAATGGTCACACGAGTGGAGCAGCGGTCTATGGCACTACAGACCCTGGTTCGATTCCAGGCTTTATCACAACCAGCCGTGATTGGGAGTCCCATAGGGCGCCGCATTATTGGCCCGGTGTCATTAGGGTTAGGGTTTGTCAATGTAAATACGAATTTGTTCTTAATTGGCTTGCCTAGTTAAATAAAGGTGAAATCAAAAGTAGAAAGAAAGAAAGAAAGTAGGATGGCATCACGAGTTATGACTGTCCTATGAGCTGTCTCCGTTGAGTCAGTCACCTGCTCTGCCACCCACATCAGGTAAAGAGATACTTCGGGATTTTGGCATCTACTTCCCCAGAGTCAGATGAACTGGTGGATACTATTTTTATGTCTGTGTGTAGTTTGAAGGAAGTTGCTAACTATCGGCATCGCAATTGCTAACTAGCGTTAGCGCAATGACTGGAAGTCTATGGGTAACTGCTCATTACGCTAATGCTGGTTAGCATTGGACACCAAGACATACAAATGGTCTCCACCAGTTCATCTGACTCTGTAGAAGTAGTTAAAGGGCCTCATTGCCAAAATCCCAAAGTATCATTTTAACTTCACCCCGTCTCAATCACTGGATTTACCTTATCATCCCACGTCTGCCCCTGTATCAGTGTTAGTTGGATACACACACACACTCCCTCTCTCCCAGGAGTGTGTCAGTAGTGTGTGAACAGTCTTCCTCAGCCCTCCCATCATAAATGGCTTATCAATATAAATCTGACCATATGTGGCTTTCAGGCACTCCATCATTGCCAGATGGACTGACACACATACACAGAGACACACTGCCAGAGGTGTAAAACTTGTGCATAAATCAGTGGTGGATCAGGGGCTTCTCGGAAGCCATCTCTCTAGCAGCAGTCTGGAAATGTTGAATTTATCTCAACCCTAATAGAAGACAGGTGTCTGTTATAGTGATCCTCTCCACTGAAACCAATGCTCTCTTCTTGCTATGAAGCTCACAGCACAGCTTGGGTAAGTACAGTATGTTCCTCATAACAAATATGTCTGCCAATCTGAGAGAGAAACAAAGATGGGGAGAGATGTTTGAGGGATACCTGATTGAGAGCAAAGTACTGTCTTGCAGACATTGAGAACCTATCATTGGGTTTAGCTGTTTTTTATCCAGAAGTAGCCTATAAAGAGCTCTATCCAGAAGTAGCCTATAAAGAGTTCTATCCAGAGGTAGCCTATAAAGAGCTCTGTCCAGAAGTAGTATATAAAGAGCTCTGTCCAGAAGTAGTATATAAAGAGCTCTGTCCAGAAGTAGCCTATAAAGAGCTCTGTCCAGAAGTAGCCTATAAAGAGCTCTGTCCAGAAGTAGCCTATAAAAAGCTCTGTCCAGAAGTAGCATATAAAGAGCTCTGTCCAGAAGTAGCCTATAAAGAGCTCTGTCCAGAAGTAGCCTATAAAGAGCTCTGTCCAGAAGTAGCCTATAAAGAGCTCTGTCCAGAAGTAGCCTATAAAGAGCTCTGTCCAGAAGTAGCCTATAAAGAGCACTGTCCAGAAGTAGCATATAAAGAGCTCTGTCCAAAAGTAGCCTATAAAGAGCTATGTTGGAGTGAAGTGAGCATGCCATCCAGAGAAGCAGTAGCAGTGTGAGGGCTAGAGGAAGGACTAGAGGAGGGTTAGGCTGGTTGGTGTATGTCTGTCCAGACCCAGACTGATACACCATTAAATTAGGATGAGTTTGTATTGGTAATACTGTCCAATTGAGCTTCAGAGACATGAATAAATGCTGCTGTTGTTGGTAGGATCAACGGGGGTGACATTTTGTGTTTGTGTGTGCGTGTGTCCGCTCTCCGTCCACCAGTGACATTGATTTCCTCTCCCTGTAACTTCCTGTGTGAGCTCACTGACATACTATTTTGATCCCCATCTCTCCTTCTTTCATCCCTCCATCCCTGAGCTCCAGACCACAGCCCTCTCATTTATTAATCATCACCACTGATCTCCGAGGGAGTGTGTGTGTGTGCGTGCGTGCGTGCGTGCGGAAGAAGAAGGAATTAGAGGGGGAGAGAAATGGAAGGAGAGAGAACCAGGCCCTGGCTTTAAGTATACACTTTCTCCACATCCATCTCACTAGCTTCATATCTGCATCTCTTCACCCCTCCATCTCGCCACGGTCCAGATCCAAGACATCCCGTCTGTGTGGACGACATGACGTCATGCAGTTTAGCTCAGGAGAGAGAGAGAGCACTAGCAGGGCTCTGCTGTGAAATAAGGATACTCATGACTTTTCACCATTCACTTTTCCAACGTGTTATGTAATGGATTGCAGTATGAGAATCATTGTGACCTTTGACCATGTAAAGCCATGGTGAAGTCACAACTCCAAAAGGAAATACTCATTTGGTCGTGTACCAAGTACCGAGTCTTATCGTCCTTATCAAGGTGTTTGATAGAGGCTTTTGGTTTGACATTTTCTTTTCTTTGAGATGATTATCTGTCAGAGTTGTTATAAATATGATGTATTGATTGATAATGACATGCTATATATGTTTATCACATTTGAGTTTTCTATTTTCAGATCCCGTTCTCTCTGGTCCAGTTTCCACTGTGGGAGTATTTAAAGGTATGGATCCTCCTCTATCTCTCTGTGCTGTAATGTGTCCCTGTAATGAAGGTGCCATAAAGTCGTAATAGGATGCTTATGTTCTGACACATTTACAGTGGAGTCGGCCCGACTTGGCCATGTCTCCTCGGCAGTAGAGGTTGGGAAATTATTGCCTCGTTTAATGGGTCACCACGGCTACCATCAAATGGAGCTGCAATTAGTCATCATCTCCTAGCATGGTCAACTCCCTCACTCTCTCTCTGTTCCTCTCCTGCGCTATATCTCTCTATCGCTCCTTCTCCATTGTCTGGTCTTGGACACATAAAAGCTGTTTTTCTTTGAAAGCGTTTGTGAGAGTGACATCATGTCTCCGGGGACGCGGGCAGCAGAACATTCCATTAACGTTAGGCCCAAACGGGCAGTGCAGTGTGGATCGACCAGGAGGGGAGGGAGGGGGGTCAATAGACCACACAGCTGTGCGGGAGCGGGGGACGGAACTGCACCCCCCCACCCCCTGCTGCAGAGTAAGACGTGTCATTCACAAGCCCCTCTTTGTCACAATCTCAAAGGCCTTCACTCCAGGCTATCTGCACACAGCCATTAGGAAAAAAGTTTAACTGGACAGGCCAGCTCTGGAATCTGGCCCCTCTCCCCAAACTCCGCTCTCCCCTCCTCTCTCTTGTCCCCTCTGCTCATCTACCCTTCTATCCTATCTCCTCTCTAACCTCTCCTGTCGCCTACCGGCCTTAATGAGTTGTAGTCTCTCCTGGAGATCCCTGGCTTGAAAACCATAGAAGCGTAGAGGGGACAATAGAGAGAACCTCAAGCTTCACTTAGAAAAACGAATAGCTAGCTAATGGTTAAATGTATTTTTTGGCTGTTTGGAGAGCCAGGAGACTGGTTAATGTGTGTTAATGTGTATGTCTGTGTGCGCCTGCCGTCTGTGTGTGGCATTCTCACCCTGAGCTCCACATCTGCTCCGGGGTAGAAAGGTGCTGCTTTACAGCTTTTTATTTGTGTTTCATACGGAGCCAGCAGCACAGCTGTCAGCAGACACCCAGAGCTCCTCACACATCACCCAACCAGTACAGACCAACAGAGAGTTTTGATAGCCTTTAGCTGCACCCTCATACTACTCCTCCTCTGTTCCGCGGGTGATGTGGAGGTAAACCCAGGCCCTGCATGTCCCCAGGCACCCTCATTTGTTGACTTCTGTGATCGAAAAAGCCTTGGTTTCATGCATGTCAACATCAGAAGCCTCCTCCCTAAGTTTGTTTTACTCACTGCTTTAACATACTCTGCTAACCCTGATGTCCTTGCCGTGTCTGAATCCTGGCTCAGGAAGGCCACCAAAAATTCAGAGATTTCCATACCCAACTATAACATTTTCCGTCAAGATAGAACCGCCAAATGGGGAGGAGTTGCAGTCTACTGCAGAGATAGCCTGCAAAGTAATGTCATACTTTCCAGGTCCATAGCCAAACCGTTCGAACTACTAATTTAAAAAATGACTCTCTCCAGAAATAAGTCTCTCACTGTTGCCGCCTGCTACCGACCCCCCTCAGCTCCCAGCTGTGCCCTGGACACCATTTGTGAATTGATCGCCCCCCATCTAGCTTCAGAGTTTGTTCTGTTAGGTGACCTAAACTGGGATATGCTTAACACCCCGGCAGTCCTACAATCTAAGCTATCTCACACAAATCATCAAGGAACCCACCAGGTACAACCCTAAATCCGTAAACAAGGGCACCTTCATAGATGTCATCCTGACCAACTGGCACTCCAAATACACCTCCGCTGTCTTCAACCAGGATCTCAGCGATCACTGCCTCATTGCCTGTATCTGCTACGGAGCCGCAGTCAAACGACCACCCCTCATCACTGTCAAACGCTCCCACAAGGGTGCGTTCTGAGCCTTCTCCTGTACTCCCTGTTCACCCACGACTGCGTGGCCACGCACACCTCCAACTCAATCATCAAGTTTGTGGACGACACAACAGTGGTAGGCTTGTTTACCAACAACGACGAGACGGCCTACAGGGAGGAGGTGAGGGCCCTCGGAGTGTGGTGTCAGGAAAATAACCTCACACTCAACGTCAACAAAACTAAGGAGATGATTGTGGACTTCAGGAAACAGCAGAGGGAACACCCCCCTATCCACATCGATGGAACAGTAGTGGAGAGGGTAGCAAGTTTTAAGTTCCTCGGCATACACATCACAGACAAACTGAATTGGTCCACTCACACTGACAGCGTCGTGAAGAAGGCGCAGCAGCACCTCTTCAAACTCAGGAGGCTGAAGAAATTCGGCTTGTCACCAAAAGCACTCACAAACTTCTACAGATACACAATCGAGAGCATCCTGGCGGGCTGTATCACCGCCTGGTACGGCAACTGCTCCGCCCTCAACCGTAAGGCTCTCCAGAGGGTAGTGAGGTCTGCACAACGCATCACCGGGGGCAAACTACCTGCCCTCCAGGACACCTACACCACCCGATGTTACAGGAAGGCCATAAAGATCATCAAGGACATCAACCACCCGAGCCACTGCCTGTTCACCCCGCTATCATCCAGAAGGCGAGGTCAGTACAGGTGCATCAAAGCTGGGACCGAGAGACTGAAAAACAGCTTCTATCTCAAGGCCATCAGACTGTTAAACAGCCACCACTAACATTGAGTGGCTGCTGCCAACACACTGTCAATGACACTGACCCAACTCCAGCCACTTTAATAATGGTAATTGATGGGAAATGATGTAAATATATCACTAGCCACTTTAAACAATGCTACCTTATATAATGTTACTTACCCCACATTATTCATCTCATATGCATACGTATATACTGTACTCTACATCATCGACTGCATCCTTATGTAATACATGTATCACTAGCCACTTTAACTATGCCACTTTGTTTACTTTGTCTACATACTCATCTCATATGTATATACTGTACTCGATACCATCTACTGTATGCTGCTCTGTACCATCACTCATTCATATATCCTTATGTACATATTCTTTATCCCCTTACACTGTGTATAAGACAGTAGTTTTGGAATTGTTAGTTAGATTACTTGTTGGTTATCACTGCATTGTCGGAACTAGAAGCACAAGCATGTCGCTACACTCGCATTAACATCTGCTAACCATGTGTATGTGACGAATACAATTTGATTTGATTTGATTTAAAACACTTCTGTGAGCAGGCCTTTCTAATCGACCTGGCCCGGGTATCCTGGAAGGACATTGACCTCATCCCGTCAGTTGAGGATGCCTGGTCATTCTTTAAAAGTAACTTCCTCACCATTTTAGATAAGCATGCTCCGTTCAAAAAATGCAGAACTAAGAACAGATATAGCCCTTGGTTCACTCCAGACCTGACTGCCCTCGACCAGCACTAAAACAATCCTGTGGCAGACTGCAATAGCATCGAATAGTCCCCGCGATATGCAACTGTTCAGGGAAGTCAGGAACCAATACACGCAGTCAGTCAGGAGAGCTAAGGCCAGCTTCTTCAGGCAGAAATTTGCATCTTGTAGCTCCAACTCCCCCCCCCCCCCCCCGCAGCTACTCGCCCAAGCCTCTCCAGGTTCTCCTTTACCCAAATCCAGATAGCAGATGTTCTGAAAGAGCTGCAAAACCTGGACCCGTACAAATCAGCTGGGCTTGACAATCTGGATCCTCTATTTCTGAAACTATCCGCCGCCATTGTCGCAACCCCTATTACCAGCCTGTTCAACTTCTCTTTCATATCGTCTGAGATCCCCAAGGATTGGAAAGCTGCCGCAGTCATCCCCCTCTTCAAAGGGGGAGACACCCTGGACCCAAACTAAACGATATCATAACCGCCATCGATAAAAGACAGTACTGTGCAGCCGTCTTCATCGACCTTGCCAAGGCTTTCGACTCTGTCAATTTTTTTTATTTTTAATTTTACCTTTATTTTACTAGGCAAGTCAGTTAAGAACAAATTCTTATTTTCAATGACGGCCTAGGAACAGTGGGTTAACTGCCTGTTCAGGGGCAGAACGACAGATTTGTACCTTGTCAGCTCGGGGGATTCGAACATGCAACCTTTCGGTTACTAGTCCAATGCTCTAACCACTAGGCTACCCTGCCGCCCCAATCACCATATTCTTATCGGCAGACTCAGTAGCCTCGGTTTTTCTGATGATAATAATAATAATAATAATAATAATAATATATGCCATTTAGCAGACGCTTTTATCCAAAGCGACTTACAGTCATGTGTGCATACATTCTACGTATGGGTGATCCCGGGAATCGAACCCACTACCCTGGCGTTCGAAGCGCCATGCTCTACCAACTGAGCTACAGAAGGATGACTGCCTTGCCTGGTTCACCAACTACTTTGCAGACAGAGTTCAGTGTGTCAAATCGGAGGTCATGCTGTCCGGTCCTCTGGCAGTCTCTATGTGGGTGCCACAGGGTTCAATTCTCGGGCTGACTCTTTTCTCTGTATATATCATTGATGTTGCTCTTTCTGCGGGCGATTCCCTGATCCACCTCTACGCAGACGGCACCATTCTATATACTTCCGGCCGGTCCTTGGACACTGTGCTATCTGAGCTTCAATAACATACAACACTCCTTCCGTGGCCTCCAACTGCTCTTAAACGCTAGTAAAACCAAATGCATGCTTTTTAACCGTTCGCTGCCTGCACCCGCACGCCTGACTAGCATCACCACCCTGGATGGTTCCGACCTTGAATATGTGGACATCTATAAGTACCTAGGTGTCTGGCTAGACTGTAAACTCTCCTTCCAGACTCATATCAAACATCTCCAATCGAAAATCAAATCTAGAATCGGCTTTCTATTCCGCAACAAAGCCTCCTTCACTCACGCCGCCAAACTTACCCTAGTAAAACTGACTATCCTACCGATCCTCGACTTCGGCGATGTCATCTACAAAATTGCTTCCAACACTACTCAGCAAACTGGATGCAGTTTATCACAGTGCCATCCGTTTTGTCACTAAAGCACCTTATACCACCCACCACTGCGACCTGTGTGCTCTAGTCGGCTCAGCCCTCGCTACATATTCGTCGCCAGACCCACTGGCTCTAGGTCATCTACAAGTCCATGCTAGGTAAAGCTCCGCCTTATCTCAGTTCACTGGTCACGATGGCAACACCCACCCGTAACACGCGCTCCAGCAGGTGTATCTCACTGATCATCCCTAAAGCCAACATCTCATTTGGCCGCCTTTTGTTCCAGTTCTCTGCTACCTGTGACTGGAATGAATTACAAAAATCGCTGAAGTTGGAGACTTTTCTCTCCCACACCAACTTCAAACATCTGCTATCTGAGCAGCTAACCTATCGCTGCCGCTGTACATAGTCTATCGGTAAATAGCCCACCCATTTTTACCTACCTCATCCCCATACTGTTTTTATTTATTTTATTTTCTGCTCTTTTGCACACCAATATCTCTACCTGTACATGACCATCTGATCAATTATCACTCCAGTGTTAATCTGCAAAGTTTATCTGCAAAGTGTTAATCTGCAAATCTGCACACTGCAAAGTGTTAATCCAGTGTTAATCTGCAAAATTGTAATCATTCGCATTCCAGATCCATTAAAACATCCCCAACACACACACTGTCTTCCTCCCATAGCCCACCAAACCAGCACTACGTACCTTTTAACCACCAGATCCATTAAAACATCCCCAACACACACACGGTCTTCCTCCCATAGCCCACCAAACCAGCACTCCGTACCTTTTAACCACCAGATCCATTAAAACATCCCCAACACACACACTGTCTTCCTCCCATAGCCCACCAAACCAGCACTCCGTACCTTTTAACCACCAGATCCATTAAAACATCCCCAACACACACACTGTCTTCCTCCCATAGCCCACCAAACCAGCACTACGTACCTTTTAACCACCAGATCCATTAAATCAATCAATCAAATGTATTTATACAGCCCTTCTTACAATCAGCTGATGTCACAAAGTGCTGTACAGAAATACCCAGCCTAAAACTAGTCAACGAGTAAAAGCGTTTTTAACTATGTTGGTTCAAGTAACAACCAATATGAATGATGCAATATTAATCTGCAACATGTAACAGTGAAGCCACAGGCTAACGTTAGCTACCAGCCCATCACTTCCCAGGCTAACGTTAGCTACCAGCCCATCAATTGCCAGGCTAACGTTAGCTACCAGCCCATCACTTCCCAGGCTAACGTTAGCTACCAGCCCATCACTTCTCAGGCTAACGATAGTTAGCGAGCTAATTACAACTCTGCTGTAACATGGACAACATTCACAGCAGACGAGCTGCCACGATAGTTAATTCCGTGATATTGTAGCCAGAGCTGTACCTAGTGTGTTTTTATTTAAAGTATCCCCAACACACACACTGTCTTCCTCCCATAGCCCACCAAACCAACAGAGCTTATTACAAACATGTCCATCACCACATAATTCTACACCACACACACACACACACACACACACACACACACACACACACACACACACACACACACACACACACACACACACACACACACACACACACACACACACACACACACACACACACACACACACACACACACACACACACACACACACAGTAGAAGGAGGATGAGGTAGGTCTATTTTGAACAGGCATATTTCCCTCTTATTAGTCATTCAGGAGGGAGAAGTGGAGAGGCTTCCCACCATGCAGGCCTTTGATGTGGAAAACAAAGTCCCCCTTTCAATCTGCAACCTAATGGAATAAATAGGACACATCCTCTCCCTGCTCTCCCAAATCTACATGTGTGTTTACGTTTGAACGTGTGTGTATACACGTGTGTGTGTGCGTTTATTTTTAGCAAACTTAACATGTGTAAATATTTGTATGAACATAACAAGATTCAACAACTGAGACATAAACTGAACAAGTTCCACACACGTGATTAACATAAATGGAATAGTGTGTCCCTGAACAAACGGGGGGGGGGTCAAAATCAAAAGTAACTGTCAGTATCTGGTGTGGCCACCAGCTGCATTAAGTACTGCAGTGCATCTCCTCAAGGACTGTACCAGATTTGCTAGTTCTTGCTATGAGATGTTACCCCATTCTTCCACCAAGGCACCTGCAAGTTCCCAGACATTTCTGGGGGGAGTGGCCCTAGCCCTCACCCTCCGATCCAACAGGTCCCAGGGGTGCTCAATGGGATTGAGATCCGGGCTCTTCGCTGGCCATGGCAGAACACTGACATTCCTGTCTTGCAGGAAATCACACACAGAATGGGCAGTATGGCTGGTGGCATTGTCATGCTGGAGGGTCATGTCATGATGAGCCTGCAGGAAGGGTACCACATGAGGGAGGAGGATGTCTTCCCTGTAACTCACAGCGTTGAGATTGCCTGCAATAACAACAAGCTCAGTCCGATAATGCTGTGACAGACCGCCCCAGACCAAGACGGACCCTCTACCTCTAAATCTATCCCGCTCCAGAGCACAGGCCTCAGTGTAACGCTCATTCCTTCGAAGATAAACGCGAATCCGACCATCGTCCCTGGTGAGACAAAACCGTGACTCGGTCAGTGAAGAGCACTTTTTGCCAGTCCTGTCTGGTCCAGCGATGGTGGGTTTGTGCCCATAGGCAACGTTCTTGCTGATGATGTCTGGTGAGGACCTGCCTTACAACAGGCCTACAAGCCCTCAGTCCAGCCTCTCTCAGCCTACTGCTGACAGTCTGAGCACTGATGGAGGGATTGTGTGTTCCTGGTGTAACTCGGGCAGTTGTTGTTGCCATCCTGTCCCACAGGTGTGATGTTCAGATGTACCGATCCTGTGCAGGTGTTGTTACACGTGACCTGCCACTGCGAGGACGATCAGTTGTCCGTCCTGTCTCCCTGCAGCGCGGTCTTAGGCGTCTCACAGTACAGACATTGCAATTTATTGACCTGGCCACATCTGCAGTCCTCATGCCTCCTTGCAGCATTCCTAAGACACATTCACACAGATGAGCAGGGACCCTGGGCATCTTTGTTTTTGTGTTTTTCAGAGTCAGTAGAAAGACCTTTTTAGTGTCCTAACTGTGACCTTAATTGCCTACTGTCGGTAAGCTGTTAGTGTCTTAACAAACGTTCCACAGGTGCATGTTCATTAATTGTTTAAGCATGGGAAACAGTGTTTAAACCCTTTACAATGAAGATCTGTGAAATTGTTTGGATTTTTACTAATTATCTTTGAAAGACAGGGTCCTGAAAAAGGGACATTTTTCCATGCTGTTCCTCAATAGCCTGCCCCTTTATGAAATCATCCCTGCTTCGTCTGTTCTATGACAAGCAAACTGTTACAACGTGTTTTCAAGAAGGGCCAGCAATTATCTGTTGGCCTTGGGCCGAACCTGCAGCCCAACTACATCCAGAACTCTACACCAGAATCCAACAAAACCAAACAGCATTCATACCTGCCATGCTCACCAATGTTGCGGAGAGAGGGAAAAGATGGCATGATGATTGTTTTATAGCAGCAGCTAGGAAACCCCAAACAAGACATGTGTAGGTTGTGTAATTAGCTAGCGGTGAGGTATTGTGTAATTAGTTGGGGTTCCAGTCCATCCTGTTTTATATGACGTTAGCCCAGATAGTGCCTTCTGTCACAATATTTGAACATAAACACAGAAATATGGAACACAGAGGCCTGAACTGATCCAACATAAGCTCAACACTCAACGTCAACAAAACAAAGGAGATGATCATGGATTTCAGGAAACAGCAGAGGGAGCACCCCCCCATCCACATCGAAGGGACAGTAGTGGAGAGGGTAGAAAGTTTTAAGTTCCTCAGCGTACACATCACGGACAAACTGAATTGGTCCACCCACACAGACAGCGCGCGGTGAAGAAGGCGCAGCAGCACTCACAAACTTTTACAGATGCACAATCGAGAGCATCCTGTCGGGCTATATCACCGCCTGGTACGGCAACTGCTCCGCCCACAACCATAAGGCTCTCCAGAGGGTAGTGAGGTCTGCACAACGCATCACCGGGGGCAAACTACCTGCCCTCCAGGACACCTACACCACCCGATGTCACAGGAAGGCCATAAAGATCATCAAGGACAACAACCACCCGAGCCACTGCCTGTTCACCCCATTGTCATCCAGAAGGCGAGGTCAGTACAGGTGCATCAAAGCTGGGACCGAGAGACTGAAAAACAGCTTCTATCTCAAGGCCATCAGACTGTTAAACAGCCACCACTAACATTGAGTGGCTGCTGCCAACATACTGACTCAACTCAAGCCACTTTAATATTGGAAAAATTGATGTAAAAATGTATCACTAGCCACTTTAAACAATGCCACTTAATATAATGTTTACATACCCTACATTACTCATCTCATATGTATATATTGTATTCTATACCATCTACTGCATCTTGCCTTTGCCGTTCTGTACCATCACTCATTCATGTATCTTTATGTACATATTCTTTATCCCTTTACACTTGTGTGTATAAGGTAGTTGTTTTGAAATTGTTAGGTTAGATTACTCGTTGGTTATTACTGCATTGTCGGAACTATAAGCACAAACATTTCGCTACACTCGCATTAACATCTGCTAACCATGTGTATGTGACAAATAACATTTGATTTGATTTGAAGCTCCATGGTGAATATACCTCCATAAGGTCCATGGTGAATATAACTCCATAAGCTCCATGGTGAATATAACTCCATAAGCTCCATGGTGAATATAACTCCATAAGCTCCATGGTGAATATACCGTGCCTTGCGAAAGTATTCGGCCCCCTTGAACTTTGCGACCTTTTGCCACATTTCAGGCTTCAAACATAAAGATATAAAAATGTATTTTTTTGTGAAGAATCAACAACAAATGGGACACAATCATGAAGTGGAACAACATTTATTGGATATTTCAAACTTTTTTAACAAATCAAAAATTGGGCGTGCAAAATTATTCAGCCCCTTTACTTTCAGTGCAGAAAACTCTCTGCAGAAGTTCAGTGAGGATCTCTGAATGATCCAATGTTGACCTAAATGACTAATGATGATAAATACAATCCACCTGTGTGTAATCAAGTCTCCTTATAAATGCACCTGCACTGTGATAGTCTCAGAGGTCCGTTAAAAGCGCAGAGAGCATCATGAAGAACAAGGAACACACCAGGCAGGTCCGAGATACTGTTGTGAAGAAGTTTAAAGCCGGATTTGGATACAAAATGATTTCCCAAGCTTTAAACATCCCAAGGAGCACTGTGCAAGCGATAATATTGAAATGGAAGGAGTGTCAGACCACTGCAAATCTACCAAGACCTGGCCGTCCCTCTAAACTTTCAGCTCATCCAAGGAGAAGACTGATCAGAGATGCAGCCAAGAGGCCCATGATCACTCTGGATGAACTGCAGAGATCTACAGCTGAGGTGGGAGACTCTGTCCATAGGACAACAATCAGTCGTATATTGCACAAATCTGGCCTTTATGGAAGAGTGGCAAGAAGAAAGCCATTTCTTAAAGATATCCATAAAAAGTGTCGTTTAAAGTTTGCCACAAGCCACCTGGGAGACACACCAAACATGTGGAAGAAGGTGCTCTGGTCAGATGAAACCAAAATTGAACTTTTTGGCAACAATGCAAAACGTTATGTTTGGCGTAAATGCAACACAGCTCATCACCCTGAACACACCATCCCCACTGTCAAACATGGTGGTGGCAGCATCATGGTTTGGGCCTGCTTTTCTTCAGCAGGGACAGGGAAGATGGTTAAATTGATGGGAAGATGGATGGAGCCAAATACAGGACCATTCTGGATGAAAACCTGATGGAGTCTGCAAAAGACCTGAGACTGGGATGGAGATTTGTCTTCCAACAAGGCAATGATCCAAAACATAAAGCAAAATCTACAATGGAATGGTTAAAAAATAAACATATCCAGGTGTTAGAATGGCCAAGTCAAAGTCCAGACCTGAATCCAATCGAGAATCTGTGGAAAGAACTGAAAACTGCTGTTCACAAATGCTCTCCATCCAACCTCACTGAGCTCGAGCTGTTTTGCAAGGAGGAATGGGAAAAATGTTCAGTCTCTCTATGTGCAAAACTGATAGAGACATACCCCAAGCGACTTACAGCTGTAATCGCAGCAAAAGGTGGCGCTACAAAGTATTAACTTAAGGGGGCTGACTAATTTTGCACGCCCAATTTTTCAGTTTTTGATTTGTTAAAAAAGTTTGAAATATCCAATAAATGTCGTTCCACTTCATGATTGTGTCCCACTTGTTGTTGATTCTTCACAACAAAATACTATTTTATATCTTTATGTTTGAAGCCTGAAATGTGGCAAAAGGTCGCAAAGTTCAAGGGGGCCGAATACTTTCGCAAGGCACTGTAACTCCATAAGCTCCATGGTGAATATAACTCCATAAGCTCCATGGTGAATATAACTCCATAAGCTCCATGGTGAATATTGAACAAATGTTGTTTCTTCCACATTTGGCAAGATGGTATAGACTGCAGACAGCTCTCTTCAGCTGGGTTCATTCTGTTCCCTCTTCACTTGGATGAGACCTAACCCCCATGAACATGTTCAAAAAACAGAGCTTAGCTTCTCTTCTCTACTGACCGAGTGAGTCAATTAGTTCACATATGAGTACAGCATAACTTTATCAGCCAGGGCTCTTCTGCTGAGCAGAGGAGTTTTGGGGACCTTTACTGCACTTTTTTCTTGTCTTTCCCTTTCGCCTTCCCCCTCTCTTTCTGTCCCGTAATGTGCTTGGGAAAAGAGCGAATGACATCATTCTGGAGATGGCGAGGGGAACACAGAAATAGCCGCGCAGTTTGGTTCCCAGCCCCAGACCGATTCAGATGAGGTTTGTGTTTTCAATGCGTCTGATAACTCTAATAACCACCCCCTCTTTCTCCCTCTCACTATCTCTCTTCCTCTCTCTCTTTCTTTCTCTCTCTCTCTTCTTTCTCTCTCCTCTCAGACTCAGTGGTCACGGAGGCAAGGTCACACTCTCTACTCTTGGCAGGCTGCAGTGTGCGGAGCTTTTGCAGGTGCAGAGGATTATATGCTGCTTTGGGAAAGGCAGAGAGGGAGGGAGGATGGTAGAGGGCCAAGAATATAGAAAGTTTAACCAAGCCACATTCCTGAAGAATTCTACACCGGTTGCCTCGGTTGGCACAGTGTCTTTTACCTGCGTCAGAGGCCTGGAAAGACAGGAGACCGTTGGAAAAAAAGAGAAAGCACTTTTGATTGATCGAATGTTTTTGTTGTAGATAGAGGTAAAGGTATTGGTCGATTGACTCACTCTGTCAGTAAGTGCTGCACACATAGAGGGCTAGGTTTCAGTGTTGTGCCTCAGCACAGATGAGCATCAGGGGAATGGAAGAAAAGAGGAGAAGAGATGGGAGTCCAGGAGGGGGGAGAAGGCACTGGGGCCCATGCAGCTGTCTGACATCCTGAGCAATGAGGCCTGAAGCGGTCTCAGGCAGAGAGAGATAGAAACCGAGAGGGAGGTGGAACAAAATAGTGAGGAAGAGAGGCGGAGAGTGTGAGAGAGTACATGAGTAACAGAGAGGGAGAGATGGATACAGAGACAAAGAGAGAGAGAGACTAAGAGAGAAAGAGAGACAGTTGGGCTATAACTCTTTAGTCTGCGTGACAGGCCAGACAAAAAGCAGATTTGTAGGAGCTGTGGGCTGGGGCTGAGGACACTGCACCCTGAGGACCATAGACATGGCCACAAGCCACCCCACCTGGAGCAAACAAACACTGGGGAGGAGAGGGGGGGTGAAAGGGCAGTTGGAGAGGAGAGAGAGAGGAAAGATGGGGGGTGTAGTAGATGGAGAGAAATTGAGAGGAGAGGAGTAGAGATGGAAGAAGAAAGGAGGTAGAAGAGATGGGGGAGGAGAGAGAAAGCCAGGATGACAGAGGGGGAGACGGTGTAATCTCTGAGTCTGAGTTGAGTTGAATTCCCCACACAACAGAGGACCAAGAGGGATGCTCAGGTTTCACTCGACTTCCCCACATCATGCCTTATAAAGTATGTGATCCAGTCAGCATAGGAAATAGTCACACTTCATAAATTATTCTACTTGTGCTGAAGGCTAAGAGACACATAATGGCACTGTTTCTCATCTTCTATGAACCGCCTGTTGAATCGACACTTTCATTGCCAGACCACAAAGCTGGATTACTTCATTGACTGATTTTACTTCATTCACTGATTTTACTTCATTCACTGATTTTACTTCATTCACTGATTTTACTTCATTGACTGATTTTACTTCATTGACTGATTTTTAAACAGGGACATAATGGGCTACTGAAGAGCAGTGAAGGAGAGGAGCTGATGCTTGGCCTTGCTTGTAATATCGATCACAACATGTGATTTTACACCAGTTCTAGATCCCAAACCCAAAGCGACCCGGCTTATTAGATTTGCATGGATACCATATGCTTTGAGGGACACCCAAGTATCGTAGAATCCAGTATGTTTTATCAACACAGAGTCTACAGTATACTTGGTGAGGGTTGGGAAAATGAAGTCAGAGAAGTCAGCAACATACTCCCAGCTAGTCAAATCCATACTCATTCTCAGAACAGTGCTTACAACAATGGTAAAAGTCCCAAAGCATATAGAGATGGTTATTGGAAACCTCTTATAACATTTAAATGTATGACAGTTACATGGCAAAGCATCAGTAGCCCATTATGTCCCCGTTTACTGTCAGCAGTTGCTATGTAACGTAGACTGGACGATAGTCAGTCAGACAGACAGACACTGAGAGGGTGTAGGGGTTTTGGCACTCTCCTCCCCCTCCTCTCCTCTCACTGGGGACACCCCTGGAACCTTCAGAGTGTGGGCCTCCAAACTTGGCCTGGGTTTAGATTGGGGGTAACCGCTCCTGTAGCTCTGCATAAAGAAAAGCAGCCGGGGTGGGAGGAGGGGGGGTGAGACTGACAGACAGAGATAGACAGACTGACAGTGTATGTAGTGTTTAGTGAGGCGTGGACCTGACTGACGGGGTGGGAGGAGGGGGGGTGAGACTGACAGACAGAGACAGACAGTGTGTAGTGTTTAGTGAGGCGTGGGCCTAACTGACGGTGTGGGAGGAGGGGGTGAGACTGACAGAGACAGACAGACCGACAGTGTGTGTAGTGTTTAGTGAGGCGTGGACCTGACTGACGGGGTGGGGGGGGAGACTGACAGTGTGTGTAGTGTTTAGTGAGGCGTGGACCTGACTGACGGGGTGGGAGGAGGGGGGACAGACTGACAGACAGAGACAGACAGTGTGTGTAGTGTTTAGTGAGGCGTGGACCTGACTGACGGGGTGGGAGGAGAGGGGTGAGACTGACAGGCAGACTGACAGTGTTTAGTGAGGCGTGGACCTGACTGACGGGGTGGGAGGAGGGGGGTGAGACTGACAGGCAGACTGACAGTGTGTGTAGTGTTTAGTGAGGCGTGGACCTGACTGACGGGGTGGGAGGAGGAGGGGTGAGACTGACAGACAGAGACAGGTAGTGTTTAGTGAGGCGTGGACCTGACTGACGGGGTGGGAGGAGGAGGGGTGAGACTGACAGACAGAGACAGACAGTGTGAGTAGTGTTTAGTGAGGCGTGGACCTGACTGACGGGGTGGGAGGAGGAGGGGTGAGACTGACAGACAGAGACAGACAGTGTGAGTAGTGTTTAGTGAGACGTGGACCTGACTGACGGGGTGAGAGAAGGGGGGTGAGACTGACAGGCAGACTGACAGTGTGTGTAGTGTTTAGTGAGGCGTGGACCTGACTGACGGGGTGGGAGGAGGGGGGGTGAGACTGACAGACAGACAGACAGACCGACAGTGTGTGTTGTGTTTAGTGAGGCGTGAGCCTGACTGATGGGGTGGGAGGAGGAGGGGTGAGACTGACAGACAGAGACAGACGGTGTGTGTTGTGTTTAGTGAGGCGTGGACCTGACTGACGGGGTGGGAGGAGGGGGTGAGACTGACAGAGACAGACAGACCGACAGTGTGTGTAGTGTTTAGTGAGGCGTGGACCTGACTGACGGGGTGGGAGGGGGGGTGAGACTGACAGTGTGTGTAGTGTTTAGTGAGGCGTGAGCCTGACTGACTGGGTGGGAGAAGGGGGGTGAGACTGACAGACAGACTGACAGTGTGAGTAGTGTTTAGTGAGGCGTGAGCCTGACTGACTGGGTGGGAGAAGGGGGGTGAGACTGACAGGCAGACTGACAGTGTGTGTAGTGTTTAGTGAGGCGTGGACCTGACTGACGGGGTGGGAGGAGGGGTGTGAGACTGACAGACAGAGACAGACAGTGTGTGTAGTGTTTAGTGAGGCCTGGACCTGACTGACGGGGTGGGAGGAGGGGGGTGAGACTGACAGACAGAGACAGACAGACTGACCGTGTGTGTAGTGTTTAGTGAGGTGTGGACCTGACTGATTGGGTGGGAGGAGGGGGGGTGAGACTGACAGACAGAGACAGACAGTGTGTGTAGTGTTTAGTGAGGTGTGGGCCTGACTGACGGGGTGGGAGGAGGGGGGGTGAGACTGACAGACAGAGACAGACAGTGTGTGTAGTGTTTAGTGAGGTGTGGGCCTGACTGACGGGGTGGGAGGAGGGGGGGTCAGACTGACAGACAGAGACAGACAGTGTGAGTAGTGTTTAGTGAGGCGTGGGCCTGACTGACGGGGTAGGATGAATAGTGCATCTGGTCTAGGAATGGAACTGTATTGGGGAAACATCTTTGAGAGTATCAATGTATCCCGTTGAATCATGAAATGTGGCTACTATTTGATGTCATAAAGGTCATAAGAGTGTATTTTGTCATTACAGAACAGAAATGTTTGCAGTGCACTCATCTTGTTTGTTTGCGTGCGTGTGTGTGTGTGTGTGTGTGTGTGTGTGTGTGTGTGTGTGTGTGTGTGTGTGTGTGTGTGTGTGTGTGTGTGTGTGTGTGTGTGTGTGTGTGTGTGTGTGTGTGTGTGTGTGTGTGTGTGTGTGTGTGTGTGTGTGTGTGTGTGTTCACTGCGTTTCCAGGTGGAATAGCAGCATTCGTCACCACTCCCCTGGACGTGGCTAAGACCAGGATCATGTTGGCCAAGGTAAGGCCCAATCAAGCTAACCCAGGCCGGGCCGGCTACAGGACTGTTCAACACTGTCTGTCTGCTGAGTGACGCCTCACAGTGAACTGCAGTTCTCTAATGTAGACAAAGCTCATCAGAGACACACTGCCAAGGAGAACAGAATATGGACAGTGGTGACACGCACATTCATTCTGTGTTCTCCACAGCCCAGCGTTGAATGGACAGTGTTCTGTGGACATGTTTAATGTTAGCTGTAGTACATCTGGACAGGCCAGAGTCGTTTCCAATGGAACGGACAGGACAGACAGTCCTCTCATCTCTCTCAGAGAGAGCAGGAACAGCTCTGCCTGTCCTGGGTTTATCATGCGTTTACTCTGCTAGCTCCTGTGTTTGTCTGACTGTGTCTCTCTGTGGTATGTTAGTGGGGGTGTTGTGAGTTCAGTTGAACCCAGTCGTTGTGTCCTTGGATAAGACAAAGTGTTCTGTGCTTTTTGTTCTCCGCGATGACAAATGAGATACCACTCTGTAACACTTCAGTTGGTTAGACGTGGCGCTTGTGTGAAGATGGTAAAAACAACGTTGTATGATGTGTCAAAACTTTTGACATAAAGTTTTAGCAGGGGTTATAGAGTTAGGGGTGAGGTCACTTGTGATTTAAATTGACATAATATTAGCTGGTCAGCCAGCAGACCCACCCCTGTCCCAGCCAGAGGTGGGTCTGCTGACTGAGACAGGGGTGGGTCTGCTGGCTGGGACAGAGGTGGGTCTGCTGGCTGGGACAGGGGTGCGTCTGCTGGCTGGGACAGGGGTGGGTCTGCTGGCTGGGACAGAGGTGGGTCTGCTGGCTGGGACAGGGGTGGGTCTGCTGGCTGGGACAGGGGTGCGTCTGCTGGCTGGGACAGGGGTGGGTCTGCTGGCTGGGACAGAGGTGGGTCTGCTGGCTGGGACAGGGGTGGGTCTGCTGGCTGAGACAGGGGTGGGTCTGCTGGCTGGGACAGAGGTGGGTCTGCTGGCTGGGACAGGGGTGGGTCTGCTGGCTGAGACAGAGGTGGGTCTGCTGGCTGGGACAGAGGTGGGTCTGCTGGCTGGGACAGAGGTGGGTCTGCTGGCTGGGACAGAGGTGGGTCTGCTGGCTGGGACAGGGGTGGGTCTGCTGGCTGGGACAGGGGTGGGTCTGCTGGCTGGGACAGAGGTGGGTCTGCTGGCTGGGACAGAGGTGGGTCTGCTGGCTGGGACAGGGGTGGGTCTGCTGGCTGGGACAGGGGTGCGTCTGCTGGCTGGGACAGGGGTGGGTCTGCTGGCTGGGACAGAGGTGGGTCTGCTGGCTGGGACAGGGGTGGGTCTGCTGGCTGAGACAGGGGTGGGTCTGCTGGCTGGGACAGAGGTGGGTCTGCTGGCTGGGACAGGGGTGGGTCTGCTGGCTGAGACAGAGGTGGGTCTGCTGGCTGGGACAGAGGTGGGTCTGCTGGCTGGGACAGAGGTGGGTCTGCTGGCTGGGACAGAGGTGGGTCTGCTGGCTGGGACACGGGTGGGTCTGCTGGCTGGGACAGGGGTGGGTCTGCTGGCTGTGACAGGGGTGGGTCTGCTGGCTGGGACAGGGGAGGGTCTGCTGGCTGGGACAGGGGTGGGTCTGCTGGCTGGGACAGGGGTGGGTCTGCTGGCTGGGACAGGGGTGGGTCTGCTGGCTGGGACAGGGGTGGGTCTGCTGGCTGGGACAGGGGTGGGTCTGCTGGCTGGGACAGGGGTGGGTCTGCTGGCTGGGACAGAGGTGGGTCTGCTGGCTGGGACAGAGGTGGGTCTGCTGGCTGGGACAGGGTGGGTCTGCTGGCTGGGACAGGGGTGGGTCTGCTGGCTGGGACAGGGGTGGGTCTGCTGGCTGGGACAGAGGTGGGTCTGCTGGCTGGGACAGGGGTGGGTCTGCTGGCTGGGACAGAGGTGGGTCTGCTGGCTGGGACAGGGGTGCGTCTGCTGGCTGGGACAGGGTGGGTCTGCTGGCTGGGACAGAGGTGGGTCTGCTGGCTGGGACAGAGGTGGGTCTGCTGGCTGGGACAGAGGTGGGTCTGCTGGCTGGGACAGAGGTGGGTCTGCTGGCTGGGACAGAGGTGGGTCTGCTGGCTGGGACAGAGGTGGGTCTGCTGGCTGGGACAGAGGTGGGTCTGCTGGCTGGGACAGAGGTGGGTCTGCTGGCTGGGACAGGGGTGGGTCTGCTGGCTGGGACAGGGGTGCGTCTGCTGGCTGGGACAGGGGTGGGTCTGCTGGCTGGGACAGAGGTGGGTCTGCTGGCTGGGACAGGGGTCGGTCTGCTGGCTGGGACAGGGGTCGTTCTGCTGGCTGGGACAGAGGTGGGTCTGCTGGCTGGGACAGAGGTGGGTCTGCTGGCTGGGACAGAGGTGGGTCTGCTGGCTGGGACACGGGTGGGTCTGCTGGCTGGGACACGGGGTGGGTCTGCTGGCTGGGACAGGGGTGGGTCTGCTGGCTGGGACAGGGGTGGGTCTGCTGGCTGGGACAGGGGTGGGTCTGCTGGCTGGGACAGGGGTGGGTCTGCTGGCTGGGACAGGGGTGGGTCTGCTGGCTGGGACAGGGGTGGGTCTGCTGGCTGGGACAGGGGTGGGTCTGCTGGCTGGGACAGGGGTGGGTCTGCTGGCTGGGACAGGGGTGGGTCTGCTGGCTGGGACAGGGTTAGGTCTGCTGGCTGGGACAGGGGTGGGTCTGCTGGCTGGGACAGGGGTGGGTCTGCTGGCTGGGACAGGGGTGGGTCTGCTGGCTGGGACAGGGGTGGGTCTGCTGGCTGGGACAGGGGTGGGTCTGCTGGCTGGGACAGGGGTGGGTCTGCTGGCTGGGACAGGGGTGGGTCTGCTGGCTGGGACAGGGGTGGGTCTGCTGGCTGGGACAGGGGTGGGTCTGCTGGCTGGGACAGGGGTGGGTCTGCTGGCTGGGACAGGGGTGGGTCTGCTGGCTGGGACAGGGGTGGGTCTGCTGGCTGGGACAGGGGTGGGTCTGCTGGCTGGGACAGAAGTGAGTCTGCTGGCTGGGACAGGGGTGGGTCTGCTGGCTGGGACAGGGGTGGGTCTGCTGGCTGGGACAGGGGTCTGTCTGCTGGCTGGGACAGCGGTGGGTCTGCTGACTCAGAGAGACTGCTCGGACTGTTCCTCAGTGGCCAGCAGGACCTAGAAAAACACAGAACAGGACTCTTACCATGCACCCCAGTCTGAGCATGGCACGTCCCTGCCTTTGCAACTGCTATAATAGGTCCCCCCATCACCCAGACTAACTTACTGATCAAACTGCCTACATCTACTACAAGGTTTAGGGAAATTGAGGAGGGGAGAGGGGGAATAACAGAAGAGAGAGAGAGAGACATTACATACTCACCATTGAACCCCACTGCTACAGTACAACAGGTGCCCAGATACACCAAGTGACAGATATAATGAGGGGATATATGTCAGAAAAATGTAGTGAGCCAAATAGAGAGAGTGTGCATGTCAGCGTAGGCCTGTTCTAAGTTGCTTGTGGTCTGTGTGTATTTTGGACAGAGAGATTCTCCAATCCTCCTCTCTATCGCTGAGGAAAAATACTACTTGTGGGACAAGTGAAGAAGAAAGAGGTTTCTCAGCCCCTCCAACAGAAACGGGAGAATTCAGATGTTGGAATCAACAGGATTCCCCTGTGATTTCACCAATAATAAGGGTCCAAAGTCACAAGGTCCATGAAGTCAATAACTTGCTTGTGACAGATGACCTTCATATTCTGACTACCTCTGAAACTCACTTAGATAATACCTTTGATGATACAGTGGTAGCAATACATGGTTATAACATCTACCAAAAAGACAGAAATGCCAACGGAGGTGGTGTTGCTGTCTATATTCAGAACCACATTCCTGTAAAGCTTCGAGACAATCTAATGTTAAATACTGTTGAAGTAATATGGCTACAGGTTCATCTGCCTCACCTACAGCCCATTCTTGTGTGAAGCTGCTATAGACCAGCAAGTGCTAACAGTCAGTATCTGGATAATATGTGTGAAATGCTTGATAGTGTACAGTTGAAGTGGGAAGTGTACATACACCTTCGCCAAATACATTTAAACTCAGTTTTTCACAACTCCTGACATTTAATACTAGTACAAATTATCTGTTTTAGGTCAGTTAGGATCTCCACTTTATTTTAAGAATGTGAAATGTCAGAATAATAGTAGAGAGAATAATTTATTTCAGCTTTTATTTATTTCATCACATTCCCAGCGATCAGAAGTTTATATACACTCAATTAGTATTTGGTAGAATTGCCTTTAAATTGCTTAACTTGGGTCAAAAATTTCAGGCTATCCTTCCACGAGCTTCCCACAATAAGTTGGGTGAATTTTGTCCCATTCCTTCTGACAGAGCTGGTGTAACTGAGTCCGGTTTGTAGGCCTCCTTGCTTGCACACACTTTTTCAGTTCTTCCCACAAATTTTCTATAAGATTGAGGTCAGGGCTTTGTAATGGCCACTCCAATACCTGGACTTTGTTTTCCTTAAGCCATTTTGACACAACTTTGGAAGTATGCTTGGGGTCATTGTCCATTTGGAAAAACCCATTTGCGACCAAGCTCATTTCCCTCCCTCATGATGGCATCTATTTTGTGAAGTGCACCAGTCCCTGCTGCAGCAAAGCACCCCCACAACATGATGCTGCCACCCCTGTGCTTCACTGTTGGCATTCTTCGGCTTCCAAGCCTCCCCCTTTTTCCTCCAAACATATCATCATTATGGCCAAACAGTTCTATTTTTGTTTCATCAGACCAGAGGACATTTGTCTAAAAAGTACGATCTTTGTCCCCATGTGCATTTGCAAACGGTAGTCTGGCTTTTTTTATGGCGGTTTTGGAGCAGTGGCTTCTTCCTTGCTGAGCTGCCTTTCAGGTTATGTCGATATAGGACTCATTTTACTTTGGATATAGATACTTTTGTACCTGTTTCCTCCAGCATCTTCACAAGGTCCTTTGCTGTTGTTCTGGGATTGATTTGCACTTTTGCACCAAAGTACGTTCATCTCTAGGAGACAGAACGCATCTCCTTCTTGAGCGGCTATGACGGCTGCGTGGTCCCATGGTGTTTATACTTGCGTACTATTGTTTGTACAGATGAACATGGTACATTCAGGCGTTTGGAAATTGCTCCCATGGATGAAGGCCTACAATTTATTTTCTGAGGTCTTGGCTGATTTCTTTTGATTTCCCCATGATGTCAAGCAAAGAGGCACTGAGTTTGAAGGTAGGCCTTGACATACATCCACAGGTACACCTCCAACGGACTCAAATGATGTCAATTAGCCTATCAGAAGCTTCTAAAGCCATGACATAATTTTCTGGAATTTTGCAAGCTGTTTAAAGGCACGGTCAACTAAGTGTATGTAAACTTCTGACCAACTGGAATTGTGACACAGTGAATTATAAGTGAAATAATCTGTCTGTAAACATTTGTTGGAAGAATTATTTGTGTCATGCACAAAGTAGATGTCCTAACCGACTTGCCAAAACTATAGTTTATCAAGAAATTTGTGGAGTGGTTGAAAAACGAGTTTTGATGACTCCAACCTAAGTGTATGTAAACTTCCGACTGTATAAACTTTCAACTGTATATTTTCTGGGTTTAAATATTAACTGGCTTCATCAAGCTGCCCACTCAGGAAAAATTGAACACACATTTACTAATAATGCAGATATTTGCTTTAAAGCAGTATCAAAATCCATAGGATGTAGTGATCATAATATAATAGCCATATCTAGGAAAACCAAAGTTCAAAAGGCTGGGCCTAATATAGTGTATAAGAGGTAATACACAACGTTTTATTGTGATTCATATGTTGATGTAAAGAATATTTGCTGGTCTGTGGTGTGTAATGAGGAGCAACCAGATGCTGCACTTGACGCATTTCTGAAACTATTTATTCCAGTTACTAATAAGCACACACCCATTAAGAAAATTACTGTGAAAACTGTTAAATCCCCTTGAATTGATAAGGAATTGAAAAATTGTATGGTTGAGAGGGATGAGACAAGATGTATGCCAATTAAGTCTGGCAGCCCAACTGATTGGCGAACATACTGCAAATAAAGAAATCATGTGACTAAACTAAATAAAAAGAAACTACACTATGAAATAAAGGTAAATTATATAAAGAATGATAGTAAAAAGCTTATGGGCAACTTAAATGACATTTTGCCAGCTCCTTCATTCATTGAATCAGATGACTCATTCTTCACAAAGCCCACTGAGATTGCAAACTACTTTAATTACTTTTTCATTGGCAAGATAAGCAAACTTAGGGATGACATGCCAACAACAAACACTGACACTACACATCCAAGTATATCGGACCAAATTATGAAAGACAAGTATTGTACTTTTGAATTCCGTAAAGTCAGTGTGGAAGAGGTGAAATAATGATTGTTGTCTATCAACAATGACAAGCCACCTGGGTCTGACAATCTAGATGGAAACTTACTGAGGATAATAGCAGACGATATTGCCACTCCTATTTGCCACATCTTCAATTGAAGCATACTAGAAAGTGTGTGCCCTCAAGCTTGGAGGGAAGCTAAAGTCATTCCGCTACCCAAGAATAGTAAAGCCCCCTTTACTGGCTCAAATAACCAACCAATCAGACTGTTGCAAACCCTTAGTAACCTTCTGGAAAAAAATGTGTTTGACCAGATACAATGCTATTTCACAGTAAACAAATTGACAACAGAATTTCAGCATGCTTATAGGGAAGGACACTCAACAAGCACAGCACTTACACAATAATGACTGATAATTGGCTGAGAGAAATTGATGATAAAATGATTGTGGGGGCTGTCTTGTTAGACTTCTGACATTAGTTAGCTTTTGACATTATTGATCAGTCTGCTGCTGGAAGAACGTATGTGTTATGTCTTCACACCCCCTGCTATAATCTGGATGAAGAATGATTTGTTTAACAGAACACTTTGGGTGTTCTTTAATGGAAGCCTATCCAATATAAGCCAGTTATAATCAGCAATCAGCCATTTTTACTAACAACATGCCACTGACTTTGAGTAAAGCCAGAGTGTCTATGTATGCGGATGACTCAACACTATACACGTCAGCTACTGCAGTGACTGAAATGACTACAACACTCTATGAAGAGCTGCAGTTAGTTTCAGAGTGGGTGGCAAGGAATAAGTTAGCCCAAAATATTCCTGAAACTAAAAGCATTGTATTTGGAACAAAACACTCACTAAACCCTAAACCTCAACTAAATCTTGCAATAAATAATGTGGAAATTGAGCAAGTTGAGATGATTAAACTGCTTGGAGTAACACTAGATTGTAAACTGTCATGGTCAAAACATATTGATGCAGTAGTAGCAAAGATGGGGAGAAGTCTGTCTATTATAAAGCGATGGTTTGCCTTCTTAACAACACTATCAACAAGGCAGGTCCTACAGGCCCTAGTTTTGTCGCACCTTGACTACTGATCAGTCGTATGGTCAGGTGCCACAAAAAAGGACTTAGGAAAATTGCAATTTGCTCAGAACAGGGCAGCACGGCTGGTCCTTGGATGTACACAGAGAGCTAATATTAATAATATGCATGTCAATCTCTCCTGGCTGAAAGTGGAGGAGAGGTTGACTTCATCACTACTTTTATTTATGAGAGGTAGAATGCACAGAGCTGTCTGTCTAAACTACTGGCACACAGCTCGGACACCCATTCATACCCCATAAGACATGCCACGATGTCTCTTCACAGTCCCCAAGTCCAGAACAGACTATGGGAGGCTCACAGTACTACATAGAGCCATGACTACATGGAACTCTATTCCACATCAAGTAACTGACGCAAGCAGTAAAATTAGATTTAAAAAAGAGATTAAAAAACACCTTATGGAACAGTGTGGACTGTGAAGCAACACAAACATTGTCACAGACACACACTATACATACACATGGATTTAGTACTGTAGATATGTGGTAGTGGTGGAGTAGGGGCCTGTAATGTTTTTAAACTTGTATAAACTGCCTTAATTTTGCTGGACCCCAGGAAGAGTAGCTGCTGTTTGGCAGCAGCTAATGGGGATCCATAATAAATACAAATACAAATACTGCTGGGCACACAAAAATACACAGGGTGATTTACAGCCCAGGCCGCAGTTATGCTAACCCCGCACCCCACCCTTCACTTCCCCTCCTCTCTTTAATCACCCTCCCATTCCTCTTGCCATGCTAGACCCTCCCCCCTCACGCTTAAGTACTTCTCCCACTCTCCCCAATCCTGAGCCCACTCCCCCCAATCAAGACCTCTGGCATAAAACTGCAACAGGTGGAGTGTGGGTGGTGGATTGTTATGGATGTCACCTGTGTTGCCACCGATGTCTGTGAGGGGAGAAGTGGGAGGAGGTAGGATGGGAGAGGAAGACTCAACAGGGTGTCTGTCCAAGTGGCAGGAAGTGGAGGAGACCATCCATCTATCGTCACGTCTCTTATTTGTTCTCTCTCTCTCTTAGGCTGGGACTAGTACAGCGAGTGGAAACATCCCACTGGTGCTGTTAGATGTGTGGAAGACTAGGGGCTTGACGGGGTAAGTATGGCCCATCACACGCTGCTGTTCTGGGGGAACCTGAGGACTAGGCTGGGGTAGCCTTCTGTACCTATGTACACATTTCAACAAGTGTCTCTGACTAGGTATCCCCTTCCCCTTTCTATTGTTGAAAGACTATGTTTAAAAAAAATCTTAAACCATTTCTCTTAGCCTGTACATTTTTTGGGACTTTGCATTATCTGATTTAAAGTCATACAGTTCTTTGCATAATCAGGTTTGCCTGCTGGTAGGAACACTAGTCAGGGGACATACATTCAGCACAGAAACCTGAAAAATGAGAATTAAGAGCTTTCCAAGAGACATAACTTTTCTGAATAGTCCTATTGATTAAGACATTAGTAGGGCCAACGGTAAGGTTTATGTGTGGAGCTGAATGTGTGATGTGTTTATGACATCTCCTAATGAAAAGGCCAGGTCAGGAGGGAATGATGGCCTGCCAGCCCTAAACCAAACAGCCCTGTGAATAATAGTCTGGTGTGTATGAGCAGCCATCATTTAGTTAAGATATACAGGCCCTGATGTTAATAGCAGATTTGGTTTGGGGTGGTGCCAAAAACAGTCTCTCGGGCACTATCAGAGATTGTTTGAGTAGGTTGCAGTAATGGAATCTAATCAGAGAGTGCAATTCTGTTGGGAAGAGGTTCTGATTCAACATTAACTGGCTGTTTAATAACCCCGGGGTAGTTCGTTAATCTCACTCTACTGGGGAGAGTGAAGACCAGGGACGGGGTGGGCTTCAACACACTCTACTGGGGAGAGAGAAGACCAGGGACGGGGTGGGCTTCAACACACTCTACTGGGGAGAGTGAAGACCAGGGACGGGGTGGGCTTCAACACACTCTACTGGGGAGAGAGAAGACCAGGGACGGGGTGGGCTTCGACACACTCTACTGGGGAGAGTGAAGACCAGGGACGGGGTGGGCTTCAACACACTCCGCTGGGGAGAGAGAAGACCAGGGACGGGGTGGGCTTCAACACACTCTACTGGGGAGAGTGAAGACCAGGGACGGGGTGGGCTTCAACACACTCTACTGGGAAGAGAGAAGACCAGGGATGGGGTGGGCTTCAACACACTCTACTGGGAAGAGAGAAGACCAGGGACGGGGTGGGCTTCAACACACTCTACTGGGAAGAGTGAAGACCAGGGACGGGGTGGGCTTCAACATACTCTACTGGGAAGAGAGAAGACCAGGGACGGGGTGGGCTTCAACACACTCTACTGGGGAGAGTGAAGACCAGGGACGGGGTGGGCTTCAACACACTCTACTGGGGAGAGTGAAGACCAGGGACCACACACTCTACTGGGGAGAGTGAAGACCAGGGACGGGGTGGGCTTCAACACACGCTACTGGGGAGAGTGAAGACCAGGGACGGGGTGGGCTTCAACACACTCTACTGGGGAGAGTGAAGACCAGGGACGGGGTGGGCTTCAACACACTCCGCTGGGGAGAGAGAAGACCAGGGACGGGGTGGGCTTCAACACACTCTACTGGGGAGAGTGAAGACCAGGGACGGAGTGGGCTTCAACACACTCCACTGGGGAGAGAGAAGACCAGGAACGGGGTGGGCTTCAACACACTCTACTGGGGAGAGAGAAGACCAGGGACGGGGTGGGCTTCAACACACTCCACTGGGGAGAGAGAAGACCAGGAACGGGGTGGGCTTCAACACACTCTACTGGGGAGAGAGAAGACCAGGGACGGGGTGGGCTTCAACACACTCTACTGGGGAGAGAGAAGACCAGGGACGGGGTGGGCTTCAACACACTCCACTGGTGAGAGAGAAGACCAGGGACGGGGTGGGCTTGTTATTGAATGGCTCTTCTTATGCTCATGAAGCCATCATACAGAGGGATCCCTTGTAGAAAAGTCTCTACCCTAAGCCTCCCAGCTGCTTCGACAAGCCGCCCCTAATTGAAAGAGTATTCTTTGATGTTCCCCATCTTCTTCGATATTTTGTCTCTCTTTTTCTGGTCTTTTTTTCCTTCTCTTCTCTAACTCTTGGTTTACTGATAAGATAGCTGCAGAGGGAGGGTTTCTGTACAGCTGAAGGAGCAAGCATAATAAACCGTACAACATGGAGTTCCCTAAATGCCTTCCCCTGATAGTGATACACACAGTCTCTCTGGGACAACCAGAGGAAAAGCAGTGTCGTGATTCCATAGGGAAAGGACTTGGCAGTTACGCCTGGGCTGGGGCTTTAAAGCTTGAATTATGGTAATAGGCCCAATTGCAGTCTAGTGAAGCCATAAAGTGCTTCCATCTGTTTGCTGTGCCCCAGAGCCCTGCCGAGCCCTGCCTGCCTTTCAACTGGGTTAGACCAACTTTACACACCTCCTCACCACACTAACCAAAACACATGGACAGCCAGGACCTCCCCACACCAACCAGAATGAAGCTGAAACACGCCAAAACAATGTAAACCTGAGTTCACCAAGTCCACTCCACTTCGCATGACCTAAATCTACTGCTCAGAATTTGAACCCAACTGTCTGCTCCAGGGTTGGGGTCAATTCTGAATTGAATTGCAAATTGCATTTTAATTCCAATTCAATTCTTGAATTTTAATTCATTTTGAATTGGCCACAACCCACAGGTTAATAATTTAAATAGAATGTGAATTAAAGGAAGTAGAATTTAATTTAATGAAATTAAGCAGATGATTAATGAGAAGAAAAGTGCTCCTGATCAAAAGGAGGTGAAGACATGTGGTGTATCTAAGACCACTGGTTCTCAGCATGATTAAGACCAAAGCCTGTGATAAGCAGCTCTCTCTCTCCTGCTGAGGACTCTGGGTATTTTAGGCTGTGCGGTTAGGAGGCTGTGAGGTGATTGGCCAGTGTTCAGGGCCTGAGTGATCTGTGTGGCTGGTGGGCTGCTGATGTCAGTGAGTCAGCGAGCCCCAGAGGTTTATGGGAGAAGTTCAGCCATCTTGTTCCACAGGTGGGGCTTCTCCCAGACAGGAAGTGACACACTGTTGTGAGCCAGAACACGTGGAGAGGTGGTCTGGAGAATTTAGAATCTTAGAACACTTTAAGAACCGTGCTGACCCATTGCCAAATCAATTTTTCACATGGGCAGATACTGAAAATGGGACATTATTTTCTGTCTATTGCTTTCCTTGGCTTGTTGTTAGAAACAACATTGGCTTCACTGGCAGCCAACATGAACATTTCTAAAAGTACTGTATTTTTATTATATAACGCGTGTGATGGAAAAGGTTGAGATTCACACACAGTGGGTGTTAACTTCTATTTCAGTCGAAGGTGATAACTCTGCAAAGAGCAAACTGAAGGGCAGGATGACAAGCTTTGAGAAATGTCCCCTTGCTCATTTGTTCCAGCTTAAGCATTTACACACCCACACGCGCTCACACACACACACGAGCGCAGCCTCTCCAAAACACCCGATCCGACTAGGAGCATTCCTAAACGTGCAGTTCTGTAAATGGCTGGGATAGTTGAGAGATCCCTGACGTGCTTGGCACCTTGTACAGATTTGCAGTTGACAAAATTGATGTATTAGCGGTTAGACCATTTGTGACCCCATTTCTAAATGGAGGGCCATAAAACCTCAGCACAGCCCCCACAGGTGTCCCAGGCCTCTGGGGTCTGTGGTGTTACGTAGGTCAGCCCTGGAGCATCCAAGGCACTGAGAGCAGTTCGAGCTGCTGGCCAGAGCAGAGGCAGGGTAGACAGATCGACGAACCGACCCGAGGAGTGTAGGGGCGTCGTGGCAGAGTGGGGGTTCTCAGTAAGCAACAAAACACTCCATTGGATAGGATCCATTATATTTCCAGTCTGTGGGGAGAGTGGAGAGAGAGAGAGAGAGAGAGTAAATGCTATAGTGTGTGTACAAGAGAATGGAGAAGAGAGAGGGAGAAAAAGAGAGCGAGGAATGACTGGGCTGATACGGGGTGTGTGAGCTGAGCCAGTTGAGGCTGTTGCTGGACGGCCGCACGAATGGACAGCAGAGGGGCGTGTGGGGATGTCATCTGACCATCAGTCAGGCAGACAGATCAAGCTCCAGGGAGGCCCATCAGGGGGTTCAGCAGTAATCCACAAAACAGCTGTGTGGAAAAGGGCCTTGGGAGACTGGCATACTCTCATGGCCTGTCACCATCCCTTGAACTCCACAGCATCAACAGTCTGGAGAGTCCCCTAACTTCTAAAACCTTCTTTGAAACAACTTTCTACTCCCCTAGCTTCTAAATGGACTGACAAACATCCTCCCCAGTGTCTCCTGTCTTCAATAACGGACTCTAAAACAGCTTTTCAGTCACCTAGCTTCTAAAGCTGTCTTTAAAACAGCCTCTCCACTCCCATCTTCTAAAATGGACTCTAAAACATCCTCTCTAGTCCCTTGTCTTCAAACACTCACTCTAAATCATCCTCCCCAGTCTCCTGTCTTCTAAATTTGCCTTCAGAACAGCCTCTCCAGTCTCCTAGCTTCAAAAACTGACTCAGAAACAGCTTTTCTGTTCCTTAGTTTCTGAAACTGACTCTAGATCATCTTAATAGGCCCCTGTTTCCTAACATAGCATGAAATCCCCCTCAGAACATCTTAGCAGAGAAATATGGAACAAGACCTAGTCAAATAAAACAAGTAAAATGTTACTCTTGCATAATACCTGATGCAATTTTGTCTGTCTTTTCAGTCTGTTTTCTGGCAGTATACCTCGAGTCACATCCATCAGTCTGGGAGGTTTTATCTTCCTGGGTGCTTATGAGAAGGTCCGACGCACCCTGCTATAAAGACCCTGGCCTGGGGATGAAGGCAGGTGGGAGAGGGCCCTGTGCTGTGCTGACCCAGCCTGAACTGGCCCCGAGGAGGGACACCTGGTGTGAGTCATCCCTGATCGCATTACCCAGAGGTCTGCGTTCCTGCTCATCAGTGCGCTGCAGATTGAGTTTAACTGCGTGAATTCCATTTTAACAACAAGGATCGCATATCTCTGAGCCGAGTCTCTTCACTGTGTGACCATGTGAGTGGAAACGGTATTAAAAGCCATATTTTTATACAATGTCACCACTATCTCCAGTTCATTGTCTGAAGCTGGGTAGTTAAATGGTGGAATAATCACCTCACAGTAGTTTGTCCGTCCAAGGTTACTGCTCTCCGTTATTCAGTATGGAAACACGGTGAACAAAACCACCTGCAGCGAAGAGCCACCAGAAAGCCTATTGGAGAAGAAGCATCATGAGCTCATCCACCTGCATCCACCTGTCATCTCAGTGCTAGATGGGACCGGAGACCTAGGGCCTGTGTTTCTGCTGGATTAAACACTCATTTACTGCAGGATTTGTCACAACTGTCGCCACATTAATGCAGATGGATGGACAATGTACTTTAGTCAACTTCCGAGGGGATAGTATTAAAACATGTACAATTTAATGGACCGGTTTTTCCTTGTATTAAAAACAGGACATCCTGAATAGATGAACCTTTTACTCTAATGCATTGGTGAACATCGAGTGTTGAGCAAGCATCAAAATGTTTCTCGGAAAATAACATTGGGAGTTATTGACAAGTGTTTTTGGAAAACCAATGTGTCCTTCAGATGTCAGTTGAGGGGGAAGACCATTCAAGCCTGGGAGAGCAATGTTACACAGGTGGGTTTACCAGAGGGCTAAGTCCTGTCCTGGAGGCTGTCAGTTAACTGACATCCGGAATTACATTCTGTCCAGCCACTGTCCCTCATTCAATATGGACATTCGCCAAGCCTATAATTTACTATTAAAACCTGGCTTTAGATATGAACCTCCAATGTATTTGCATAGAGACAGAAGCAACATGAATGAGTTCGATACCTTTGACAAACCTGCTAATTCAAGTAGTCATATTTTGCTTTGCTCCCATATAAATTTGAGACGACATTGAACCACAAAGGCAAGGAAAAACACATTCCACAAAATGTGATTTTATTAGACACTAATGTTTCAACTTTGACATTGGTACAATGGATTCCGTTTACTGAAATAAATTACTGCATGTCACCCCTGTGGGATGATATGACAACTGACTATCTAGAATTACTGTTCTCTAAAGAATATGCTAAAATGTCAAACAATTTGAGCCTTTGATACCGCAAATAGCAAGTGTTTACAGAAAAGGAATAGCATACTTTGGAAAATGTAATTCTGTTTAATCTGACATTCAGTGTATCCAGGCATAAAGATGGGGCATTTTTCCTAGGTTTGGCAAGAGTACATTTCACAACTTTCCCAGCAGTAAGCAGTTTTATAAAATGGAGATTGTTTGTACCAGTCAAAAGTTCCTGAATGATTAAACAGGTTGTACTAGTACCATAACGAGGATGTGTGGTACTATGACAAAGGCTAAATACTGGCCATTCCCTGTGTGAACAGTGTGACAACTGTCTCAAAATGCATCCTGGTGAGTTTCCCTTTACAGCATGGCAGGTTCATGTTATAGCTGAACATATTGGGGTGGGGGACTAATGATTTTAAAAGTTGGACCAACATTCATCACAAATGTGAATTCAAAGGATCTGGGCCTTTAGTTGGGCAAAAGAAAAAAGAAAATAAATGGGAGCTGGGGCACCGTGGAGAACGTAGTCCCTAAACCAAAGCCAACTGAAGTGCAGTGGTGGTCAGTACCTTGACATTCCATCGCTATGGAAATGTGACACGTTTCCTGACTAAGAACTCTTACATTCCTATTAGGTATGAAGAGTACAAAAGTGCTTAAACATCCAAAACCTCATTTTATATCCCAAACCCCCCTTGTTCCATGTTGTACCCAAATCAAAGCCCTTCCTTCATAAAATACCAGTAAATATGAGTTATGGTTTAAGGCCATGATGGGCAGCGTTTGCATTTGTCAAACAACATTCCAAGTGCAATAAAGTGTTCCATGGTATGACAAAGTGTACCGATAGCTCTCACATCTCTGCTATACTAAGAGTCCGGTTAGTGGTTTCTTTGATCATGCAATAAGGCACGGCAGTTGAAGCAGGTAGGTAGAGGCTGACAAGGCTTGTTAAAGACAACAAAAAATACCATCACTCCGTTCCTTGTCATGCACAGAATAATTTCAAATACTCTTTGTAAAAGTTATAATATACATGAAAACTCTTATGTACAGTCAATTGTCCAATGGTATAGCTCGCTCTCTTTCACACATTACTCTACAATATTACCTACATTTGCATGCTTCAAATGCAAGTCACATTTAGGAGCTAAGATTGGTTGGCACCTCCCAGGAGAAGGTTTTCAGTATGTACATCTGATACGCTCAGACGGGACACCACCTACACAAGCGCCGCCTTAAACTCCAGACGCCCCTCCCTGCTCCTGCCTCGTTAGTCCAAACAGGGGACAGGATCAGATCTTGGCCTCTCTGTTTGAGGTAGCAGTTCCCAGTGCAAAGAACAAGTCAACTCAGGGCTAGTGAGTCTGGTAGTGTCAGGGTGGGGAGAGCCTGCTAGTCACTGGCTCTCCTGAGGGGGGTGCATGGCTCTGGAAGGCTCTGGTAGTATGTCCATTAGAGAGGAGAGTCTGTCTGAACTCTGGCTCACAGTCTGTGTCCAGTGTGTATTGGCTTGTTACGGGGCAGAGTTTCACCGGCTTGTGGAAGGCCTCCTCTTGGGAAAGGGAGCACACTAACGTCATCTGTCCCGTCCTGTTCACTGAGGTATCTGGGAGGGAACACCGAGAGAGAAGAGAACACACAATGAAGACCCCTATCTGTGCAGAGCTCAAGGCTATGGATTGCATCCTATGGCTAATTTGACATTATGAAGCAAGGATCGGATTCTGACCCCTAATTCCTCCCAGACCGTGCCAAAATGTACAGCATCCCAGGACAAGACCCGACCTGCTCCCCTGTGAGTCAGGCAGTGACGGGAACTCAATGCGGCTTTTCATCAAATTCCTTTCACTGTGATTTGTCATGGCAGGCTGATCTACACAGCTAGAGCTCCATCCACAGGGCTCCATCCATAACATCATTTCTACCATTCCTCATCCTGTCCTCAACAGTGTGGAATAGAAAGAACACTCTACCTTTTCTGTCGTTGTGGTTTCTCTGTGATGACAATACATTGTGGTTGCTGGGAAACGCAGTTGGCTGGTCGTCCCTTCTAACTCCATTGGAGGTCCCATTGCAGAGGGAGGCAGTGTAAGGTCCTGTGTCCATCCCTAAGGGTACGCTGTAGTCCATGTGGTGGAGGTGTTGTTGGTACTCCAGGCCTACAGGTCCCAGTCCCTGGGGAAGGTAGTCTGAGTCTGACTTGGAGTAGCTATTCCCATTCTCCATACACTCTGTACACACTACAGCCTCACCGTAACCTAGACCAGACAAGAGAGAACGTCATTATTACCACGCCCACGCTTTTCCACAGTTAGAGGCGATGTAAAGAAAACATTCACTGATCAGTCATGGGTGAGTATTGGAGGTTCATATGGAAATCAAACTGAACACACTACCTGTGTTGTCTGTGTGCGTGTTGGGCAGAGGTCCACCACCAGCCTCCACACGGACACACACATCCTGGCGCTCCGAGAGGGTCCCCTGGGAGGACAGGTAGCTGGGGACGTCCGGGGGCACATTGGTCTCCTCTGGGAGGGGAGAGAAACCATCACCATCAGAACAAACTACGGTCACCAACGCAACACATGGATGGTGAACAGCCATTCCCTGTGACGAGTAGAACTACATGAGCGCCCTCTCACCCGTGTTGGTGACGCTGCACTCCTCGCTCTTCTTGCGCGTCTGGTAGATGATGCACACCCACACCAGAGAGGTCACCACGATGCTAGTCACCACAGCGATGACGATGATGCCCACCGTGACGGTGCTGGGACCGGGCGTAGCAGCGCAGGCGGAGTGGCGGACACTCAGCTGGCTGTGGGCACGCTCCGTGCCCAGCCTGTTGGACATGACGCACGTGTACCTCCCAGCGTCCTCTACGGCGGCGCTGCCGATGACCAGCAGCTGGTTGCCGGGGGTGAAGTGGTGTCGGTCGGAGGGGCGGAAGGGCTGGTCGTTCCTCAGCCAGGTGATTTTGGGTAGGGGACTGCCTAGCGCCTTACACTGCAGGACCACAGTCTCCCCCACCACCACACTACGGTCCTCCAGCTCCTGGGCCAGGTGGGGTGTCTCTGGAGACAGGAGGGGTCACAGGTCAAAGTGTAGTCATCCCACCAAAACAGACTGGTCAATCCCAACTCTACTCAACACTTCATATCAAACTACACAATGACAACGGGTGATGGTCCATTATGCTTAGTTCAACACAGAGTGATATAGAACATCATGATCTCACTCCACCTCTTCAGACTGGGCCTCAGCTCTGACTTTTCTTTCCACATGCATGACTGAACATTACAAAGCCACTCCTGAGGGCTGTTGCTACCTCGTGTCCCTGGGAGGAGTTGTTCTGGACTAAAAGCACTACATTAGGTAGAGCAGACCAAGCCCTTACACATCCACAGTACTTGACAATATGTGATCTCATCAAATTCACATAGCTGTAGACCAAGCCCTTACACGTTCAATAGAAGCCCCTCTAGAAGAATGGAGGCCTGCAGTCTCCCTCCCACCCTGAGGAGGGTTGAGAACGGTTAACAAAAACCACTCTGTGAAGTCCCTCTATCCTACCTTCCCCCATCTGACCCCTACCCTGACCTCTGACTTCGAGGAAGGCCACAGCTGCCAGAAGCATTTCATTCTAGGACCAAGGCTCACCAGTTCACAGCTGACTTTAGAGCAGTTTACTAAGTGTTCATTTTTAGACTTAGTGTCTATATTATGGTCATGTGAAGGTAAGCCATGAATCCTCAAACATTGAGGGCTGTGTGTTAGTTAGGTGGCATTATGTAGGAAGTATGCAGGAATGCTAACTGGCCAGATGAATGTGATGTATGTACAGGGCAGGGGAGACTGGTGGGAGGCGCTCTAGAAATAATAATAATAGTGAACTCACACCCCCCCCCCCACTAGCTCTGACTTTACTGATATCTACTGTATTGAGGAAAAATGTACTTAATATGACTGTGATGTGATGGTACCACCTAGCTATCTTAAAACTAATGCACTAACTGGGCGTGGGAATAGGCCGCCAGTGGGCGTGGGAATAGGCCGCCAGTGGGCGTGGGAATAGGCCGCCAGTGGGAGTGGATATAGGCCGCCAGTGGGCGTGGGAATAGGCCGCCAGTGGGCGTGGGAATAGGCCGCCAGTGGGCGTGGGAATAGGCCGCCAGTGGGCGTGGGAATAGGCCGCCAGTGGGCGTGGGAATAGGCCGCCAGTGGGCGTGGGAATAGGCCGCCAGTGGGCGTGGGAATAGGCCGCCAGTGGGCGTGGGGCGAGGCCGCCAGTGGGCGTGGGAATAGGCCGCCAGTGGGCGTGGGAATAGGCCGCCAGTGGGCGTGGGAATAGGCCGCCAGTGGGCGTGGGGCGAGGCCGCCAGTGGGCGTGGGGCGAGGCCGCCAGTGGGCGTGGGAATAGGCCGCCAGTGGGCGTGGGAATAGGCCGCCAGTAGCGTGGGGCGAGGCTGCCAGTAGGCGTGGGGCGAGGCTGCCAGTAGGCGTGGGGCGAGGCCGCCAGTGGGCGTGGGGCGAGGCCGCCAGTGGGCGTGGGAATAGGCCGCCAGTGGGCGTGGGAATAGGCCGCCAGTAGGCGTGGGAATAGGCCGCCAGTAGGCGTGGGGCGAGGCTGCCAGTAGGCGTGGGGCGAGGCTGCCAGTAGGCGTGGGGCGAGGCTGCCAGTAGGCGTGGGGCGAGGCTGCCAGTAGGCGTGGGGCGAGGCTGCCAGTAGGCGTGGGGCGAGGCTGCCAGTAGGCGTGGGGCGAGGCTGCCAGTAGGCGTGGGAATAGGCTGCCAGTGGGCGTGGGAATAGGCTGCCAGTAGGCGTGGGAATAGGCTGCCAGTAGGTGTGGGAATAGGCTGCCAGTGGGCGTGGGAATAGGCTGCCAGTGGGCGTGGGAATAGGCTGCCAGTGGGCGTGGGAATAGGCTGCCAGTGGGCGTGGGAATAGGCTGCCAGTAGGCGTGGGAATAGGCTGCCAGTAGGCGTGGGAATAGGCTGCCAGTAGGCGTGGGAATAGGCTGCCAGTAGGCGTGGGAATAGGCTGCCAGTAGGCGTGGGGCACGGCCAGTAGTAAGCGGGGGGAAAAATCTATACAGTTACATATCGCAAAATTATTTTGATACTTTGACTTCAAGTATATATATTTTTTCTTGCTATGTAGCATTAGTTGGCTGTACCTGTGCCAAAAAATACAGGATCCTGTTCTCCATCTTTTTTAAATAGTGAGCCAACATGTTTTCCGCACTTTTATTTCCATGACTAATCAACACTCATTTTCTCATGCCCTCTCTGCAGCAGAGAGCAATTTGTTTGGAACGTCATATAGAATCGTGAGAATCACAATACATATCGTATCGGCACCTAAGTATGGTGATAATGTCGTATTGTGAGGTCCCTGGCATGTCTCAGCCCTAGTGACCAGCAGTCAGTCTTACCCAGCACGGTGAGGGTGGCGTTGGCAGACACGGTGCCCGCTGTGTTTTTGGCGGTGCAGCTGTACACGCCCATGTCCTCCGGCTTGACGTCCATGATGAAGAACACGTCATCATCCGGCATCACATGCATCCGCCGCTCGCGGGCCGCCGGGAAGTCCGTGCCCCCATCCTTCTGCCAGGCAATCTGGGGGGTGGGGTGCCCCTCAGCAGCACACTCAAGCTTGGCAGTGGTGCCCGTACGGATGGTGTTGTCTCCAGGGGTCTTCACAAACGTAGGCAAGACTGTGGGAAAGGAAGATATGACACACTGGGTTAGCCACAACAGAGAAGTACAGAGGTTAACACAAGAGTCTCTGTTTTAGGGAGAGGTTTTGATTTGGGTGGGCAGGGCAGCCCATCACTCAGCATCTGTTGGCCAAACTGACAGGGCGTGTAATAGATGGGCACTGTCAGCTCCACAACGCACCTAAATCAATTTGTTCCAAATTCCACACAGAGACTCACACACAGAGACATGCAGAGACTCACACACACACACAGACATGCAGAGAGAGAGACATGCAGAGACTCACACACACACACGTGTAGAGACACACACACACACACAGACATGCAGAGAGACACACAGAGACATGCAGAGAGACTCACACAGAGACATGCAGAGACTCACACAGACAGAGACACACACAGAGACATGCAGAGAGACTCACACACACACAGACAGGCAGAGAGAGAGACATGCACAGAGACATGCAGAGAGAGACATGGAGACACACACACACACGTGTAGAGACACACACAGACATGCAGAGAGACACAGAGACATGCAGAGAGACACACACACACAGAGACATGCAGAGAGAGAGACACTCACACACACAGAGACATGCAGGGAGAGAGAGACACACACACACAAAGAGACATGCAGAGAGACAGAGAGAGACACACACACGCAGAGACATGCAGAGACTCACACACACAGAGAGACATGCAGAGAGACACACACACACACACACAGATACATGCAGAGAGACACACACACACACACACACACAGAGACATGCAGAGAGACACACACACACACACACAGAGACATGCAGAGACTCACACAGACATGCAGAGAGACACAGAGACATGCAGAGTGAGACACTCACACACACACATAGACATGCAGAGAGACACACACACACATACATGCAGAGACAGCGAGAGACACATACACACAGACATGCAGAGAGACACAGAGACATGCAGAGAGACACACACACAGAGACATGCAGAGAGAGAGACACTCACACACACAGAGACATGCAGAGAGAGAGAGGGAGAGAGAGACACACACACACAAAGAGACATGCAGAGAGACAGAGAGAGACACACACACGCAGAGACATGCAGAGAGACACACACACACAGATACATGCAGAGAGACACACACACACACACACAGAGACATGCAGAGAGACACACACACACACAGAGACATGCAGAGACTCACACAGACAGAGAGAGACACTGAGACATGTAGAGTGAGACACTCACACACACACATAGACATGCAGAGAGACACACACACACATACATGCAGAGACAGCGAGAGACACACACACACAGACATGCAGAGAGACTCACACATACATACAGAGACATGCAGAGAGACTCACACACACAGAGACATGTAGAGAGACACACACACACACACACAGAGACATGTAGAGAGACACACACACACACACACAGAGACATGTAGAGAGACACACACACACACAGAGACATGTAGAGAGACACACACATACACAGAGACATGCAGAGAGACACACACATACACACACACATGCAGAGAGACACACACACACACATGCAGAGAGACACACACACACATGCAGAGAGACACACACACACACATGCAGAGAGAGAGAGAGACACACACACACACATGCAGAGAGAGAGAGAGACACACACACACACATGCAGAGAGAGAGAGACACACACACACACACATGCAGAGAGAGAGAGAGACACACACACACACACATGCAGAGAGAGAGAGAGAGAGACACACACACACACATGCAGAGAGAGAGAGAGAGAGACACACACACACACACAGAGAGAGAGAGAGAGAGACACACACACACACACAGCAGAGAGAGAGAGAGACACACACACACACACACACAGAGAGAGAGACACACACACACAGAGAGAGAGAGAGAGACACACAGAGACATGCAGAGAGAGAGAGACACACACAGATACATGCAGAGAGAGACACACACAGATACATGCAGAGACAGAGAGACACACACAGATACATGCAGAGACAGAGAGACACACACAGATACATGCAGAGAGAGACACACACAGATACATGCAGAGACAGAGAGACAGAGAGACACACACAGATACATGCAGAGAGAGACACACACAGATACATGCAGAGACAGAGAGACAGAGAGACACACACAGATACATGCAGAGACAGAGAGACACACACAGATACATGCAGAGAGAGACACACACAGATACATGCAGAGACAGAGAGACAGAGAGACACACACAGATACATGCAGAGACAGAGAGACAGAGAGACACACACAGATACATGCAGAGAGAGAGAGACACACACAGAGACATGCAGAGAGAGACACACACAGATACATGCAGAGACAGAGAGACAGAGAAACACACACAGAGACATGCAGAGAGAGACACACACAGAGACATGCAGAGAGAGACACACACAGATACATGCAGAGATGCAGAGAGACAAAGAGACTCACACACACAGAGATGCAGAGAGACAAAGAGACTCACACACACAGAGATGCAGAGAGACAAAGAGACTCACACACACAGAGATGCAGAGAGACAAAGAGACTCACACACACAGAGATGCAGAGAGAGAGAGACTCACACACACAGAGATGCAGAGAGACAAAGAGACTCACACACACAGAGATGCAGAGAGACAAAGAGACTCACACACACAGAGATGCAGAGAGACAAAGAGACTCACACACACAGAGATGCAGAGAGACAAAAGAGACCTTGCTAAAGCTAAGAATTACTACTAGAATAACACTCGAGTTTAACTGGGCAAAATATCTACTGAATCAGCATATTACAGAGAGAAAAGGATCTCACCACATGCAAACACACACACTCTCATACTGGGAGACCCTTAACCCTTCAGGACCTGACGGCGTACCGTTGACAGTGAGGCGGGCCTGGGTAGAGTAGGAGGAGCCAAAGTGGTTGGTGATGATACACTGGTATCGGCCCTCGTGAGTGAAGGTCACATGACGCAGGTGCAAAATGGTGGTGTACTCCATCACCCCCCCGTGGTGAGCGCGCAGGTGGGCGAGGTTCTCCACCTCTGCATGGCGGAGCAGCTCCTGGTCTTTGCGCCAGGCGAAGGTCATAGGTGAGCTGCTGCTGCTGGCCACCGTGCACGTGAAGCGCATGTCACTACCCAGAACCGTCACTGTGGTCTCTGGCTGCACCGTGATCTGGGGCTTAGGCAGGTCATCTACAGGACGAGGGAGATGGAGGGACGACAATAAACCTACATAAGCATTATTCTTTGTAACCAAATGTTTTCTCAGTGACAGAAGATATGTATACTATACATACAAACAAACAAGGAATGATTAGCACATCACAGATCAAACAGACAGTGAACCTAAATCAAAAAAACTTGGAGAAAAGAAATCACACACACACAGTAAACAGGCAAGAGCTGGAATGTAAAACACCATCTGGTCTTAGCTGCTGGCTGCACGGTCTGACAGAAAGCCCTAATACACACGCATTACTCACCACAGACAAAGCTCTCTGGCGGGGCCTGGAAGATGCTGGCACCCTTCAGGGTTTCAGGATGGGCACAGGTAGCCTCTACGCCCGTCTGTAGCCCCCGGGTCAACAGCCACTCAGGGAACCAGTGGAGCTGACAGTCACACAGGAACCTGTCACTCTGGATGAGCCTGGGGGGGGGGGCTGTTAGGACTGAACAGTTTGTCATTCTCCTTTAAAGACTTGCTTTGATCTGAAAGAATGAACTGCAGCAGTATTGTGTAGCCGCCATATCATAACATTGTGAAGACAATCACAGTTTCCAGAGACTAAGTGTGAGGAATGTGTGTGTGTGTTCATCATTGCAGACTCACAGGTTCCTGAGGCTCCTCATCTTGCTGAAGGCCTCTGGCTGAATAGAGCGGATGGCATTCTCTCCCAGATTCCTGTTGAGACATTAAACAGAGGGCCACCCATCAGCACTGACATAAATGGGACACGGGAACACACACAGTAGTGTCACGGCCAGCAAGGGCTTACTTTAAGCAAGGTGGAAAGATTCAGGCGTTTAAGACCAATGGCACGTTTCAGCTTTTCAAAATCACTTTTTTCCTAACAGTCAGTCTGTGAAAGAGCTTATATAAATTCAATTTATTGTAGCAAACTGACCATATGCTCAATCACTTTTCTCCGCTGCACCAGGGAAAAAGACCAAAGTTGAAGCTGCCTCTAACGAGAGGGAAGCAGCTTGCCCCACAAACTGCCTGTCTTCTCCTTTAACAAAGACGCTATTTCATTTCTAACAGCCCTCTTAGGCAGCTACTTTTGGCAGCCGCACTTGGGGGCATGCAGTGCATTGTGGGATACTCACAGGTGCTCCAGGGCCTCCAGGCCTAAGAAGGCTTTCTTGGCCACCGACTTGATCTTGTTCCCAAACAGAGTTCTGCAATTTCCAAACATGAAGGGCGCCGATAAACGTGAGAGAAAGAGAGAGAGAGAAAGTGAGAAAGTGAAAGAGAGGAAGGGGTAAGGGAGGGGAAGAGGGGGAGAAATGCACAATTAGTGGGGTTGAATCTGATAAGACCAGAAGATTGAGGTATTGGAAATCCGAACTGTGTGGAGATTAGGAGGGTGAGGGACTCGGGGCCCTGGCTCTCCCGGCCCTGCTCTTCAAAGACCACTTTTATCTTTATTAGTATTTAATAGCGATGACAGGGTGGGGCTGAGCCAGGGGGAGGCACATGAAAAGCAGGTTGTCTCACTGAGGGACAACACAGCTTGTAGAGTAATAAAAGTAGCCTTGTCAAGGCGGGTTCAAGCAAGGAACAAGCAGCTCTGGGGGTCTAATCCCAGCCTCTCTTCAAAAGACACCTCTACCCTCCCTCCTTCCGTCCGTCCGTCCCTCCATCCTTCCTTCCTTCCTTTCCCTTCTCTCTGCCTTCCTTCCCAGGAGGAACGGATGGACACAGTTGGCTGGTTTAGCGTTAAGACCCCTGCATCAGAACCTTTCAATCCTGTCATGCCTCCTCCACTCTCCCCTTCTATATGGACCCACTGAAAATCTACACAGTGCAATGTGAATACAAACCATGTTTCAAAACCCACTTGGCGTGCATCTGTTTGGGGGAGATTAGCTAACACTTAGATGCATGTTGATAAGAGGTATTGCGTTCTATAAGAAAGCCTCTGTGTTTAGGGGCCCCCAGGCAGACGACTGGTCATGGACAGAACCGGTCAGCTCCTGACAGAGATGTCACTCACTACTGACCCCACATCAGCCAGAGGTCTATGTTTCTAGACTACAGAGGGAGACGGGCTGCACAGTAGGCTTCATCACAGACAACCACTACTCACTAAGTTACTGCACTTCCATCCAACGTATTTAGCATATTTAAATAAATATTTTATAAATTGTTCTTATTCCCAGCATCACATCTAGCAGTCTGCATTGCCTTTCATTCCAATCACATTGTCTTCATGGAGTAATCACATTTAGGAAAAAATAAACTACTTTAATGATGTAACTAAAATTTCTACACTCAATATATTAATGTATTTTTCCAAAAGAGCAATGAGAAAAACGTTTTTTTTTTTGTGGCAACTTGTGAGAGCACAAGTTAACTCAGAGCATTCTCCCTTCACAATCTGGGACACAAAGCGTGTGGAGGACACTAATGTCCCGCCCCTCTCGCTCTGTTTTTCCCAGGGCTGGGGAGTGTTGTTTTCCGGCGGGATGGAAGGATTGTGCCAGCGCTGGGCCAATTTCACCCTCTTCCAGTCCCTAACAACAGGCAGGAAGGCATGGCCGTGGAGCAGAGAGAGAGTAGCAGGGCTAGAGACCGACAGAGCTGCTGAGGCTCATATCCTGCAGGCTGATAGAAAAGCCCTTTCAATAGGCTAGCACTCACAGGGAACGGCCTTGGTTGGACACCATCTTTTATCCCAGGATTGTTTAGGGCCCACTATGTTCATTATGGTTTAATAGTTATTCGAGAGATCACAACAAATTGACATAGTTTGACCGTCAAGGCAGATCAATTCCCACCAACAGACACTCTGAACTTGGACACAATTGTAGTTGAGAGTCTGGTAAACCAAATGAAAACCAGATTCATGCTTGTTTCAAGTCTGTTGCCATTAAAATATGAACCCGCATGCTTCATGAAAAAGCCTAAGAAAACTTGGAGCAACTTTTAGAGTCATCTCTCAGTGTTACACTTCCAAATGACGTGTGAGACCCAGAGGTAAGGGAGAGATGGAGCTGGTCCTGTCTGAAGCCAGGTCTGGGAGAACTAGATATAGGCTATAGGTAGGCAATACTCCTCAGAGGAAACTATTGGATTGCAATGGAAAACCCTTCACGCTGGACTGAAGACCTGCAGACAATCATCAACCAGTGGCAGGGCAGCCAGCTTGAAGGGGCCGGTTCTGGGGAGAGGGGGATGAAGAAAAGGCGGAGGTGGGGGGTGAGAGAAGGGGGGGGGATACTCACAGCTTGTTGAGGCTGTCCAGTCCAGAGAAGGCCCCATTGGTGTCCTCTATTGTGCCTGAGATGTCGTTATGGTCCAGCTCCCTGTGGAGAGAGAGAAGGGATAAGAGAGATAGAGGGGAGCAGAACAGGCTGCCAGAGTTGGAGCACTGTGTAGCCTTGGCAGAGATGGGGCTGGTAGTCACGGGTTACCCCTCCACCCGTCCTGCACCTGGTCTAAAGAGCAAGCCTCTCTGCTGATCTGCTCTGCCAGCCAAGCACATTCTTTCCTTTGTGGGGAGGAGAGGGGTGAAGGCACACAACCCAACACAGGGATACACATGTATAATTCATAACAGCATGGAGGGGTTGGCGGGCACACAATGTCTTTGGATTCAGACAGTCAGTGGGCATGGCCTGGTCTGGCCCGGCAGTGTGGTGGCAGGTATGTCAGTCCCACCACATGTCAAGCCAGAATAAGACTCAATAAAATCTAAAATTTCACTTGGAGTCTGTCAGGAAGTTTCTAAACGCATGTTGAATGCAGTGGAGACTGCTGAGGGGAGGACGGCTCATGGCAGGAACAGCGCTAACGGAATGGCATCAAACGTGGAAACCGTTTGCTTGTTACCATTCCACTGACTCCGCTCCAGCCATCACCACAAGCCAGTCCTCCCAAATTAAGGTACCACCAACCTGTGGTTGAATGCAATTAATTAGCTTTTCTGACACTACTAACTCAGGGGGTTTTCTACAATAAATGCAGCTTAGGTGGGAACGGAGGAAACATTGTGCTTTTTTAAGGCAAATTTCCTGCAATTCTACACATTTTGCCATGAGGCTAAGAGAAAAATGTGCAGTTTTAAAGCAAAGTTCCTGCTCTTCTACATATTTTGCTATGACTTATGCTATCAGAGTGACTCAAACATCTCAAATATTTTTTACATACTTTATATTAACTTTAAACTGAAAACCTTTTCCCATCCTGAACCAACCACCCACCCCCCCAGAAAAAACGTCACGAAAAAAACACTTTGGCAGCCCACCAAAGACTTTTCTATGCAGAGAAAACCCTGTAACTGCTGAAGTCATCTGGGCAAAGGAAACATTTGAATAATAATTCCCCTACCCCCTTCAGTCCTTCCCTCACCCCCCCTTTGGTTACTTTGCCTCCATGGCCGGACTCAGCTGCCAATTCCCTATTCTTTCTGGCTGGCTGAGTGTGAATGTCCGTTGCCTTTTAATGTCGGCAGTGGCTGCCCAATTAAACCCGCCTCAGCTCCCTTACAGCCTGGGCCCGCTCCTACCCAGCGCTTCACTGATTAGATTAGACCTGCCTCAGCTCCCTTACAGCCAGGGCCCGCTCCTACCCAGCGCTTCACTGATTAGATTAGACCTGCCTCAGCTCCCTTACAGCCAGGGCCCGCTCCTACCCAGCGCTTCACTGATTAGATTAGACCTGCCTCAGATCCCACTCATACCCAGCGCTTCACTGATTAGATTAGACCTGCCTCAGATCCCTTACAGCCAGGGCCCGCTCCTACCCAGCGCTTCACTTATTAGATTAGACCTGCCTCAGATCCCTTACAGCCAGGGCCCGCTCCTACCCAGCGCTTCACTTATTAGATTAGACCTGCCTCAGATCCCTTACAGCCAGGGCCCGCTCCTACCCAGCGCTTCACTGATTAGATTAGACCTGCCTCAGATCCCTTACAGCCAGGGCCCGCTCCTACCCAGCGCTTCACTGATTAGATTAGACCTGCCTCAGATCCCTTACAGCCAGGGCCCGCTCCTACCCAAGCGGGGTCACTGATTAGATTAGAAAAATAAAAATGCCTTAGATCCCTTAAAGCCAGGGCCCGCTCCTACCCAGCGCTTCACTGATTAGATTAGACCTGCCTCAGATCCCTTACAGCCAGGGCCCGCTCCTACCCAGCGCTTCACTGATTAGATTAGACCTGCCTCAGATCCCTTACAGCCAAGGCCCGCTCCTAGAAAGCGCTTCACTGATTAGATTAGACCTGCCTCAGATCCCTTACAGCCAGGGCCCGCTCCTAACCAGCGCTTCACTGATTAGATTAGACCTGCCTCAGATCCCTTACAGCCAGGGCCCACTCCTACCCAGCGCTTCACTGATTAGATCTGCCTCAGCTCCCTTACAGCCTGGGCCCGCTCCTAGAGGAAGAAAGGGGTGAGCATAAAAGGGAAAAATAAAAAATGAAATTAGAAAGCAAAGCAAAGAAAGAAAGAGCGAGCCAAGAAAGAAAGAAAGAAAGAAAGGGCCAAGAAAGGGCCAAGAAAGAAAGGGCCAAGAAAGAAAGAAAGGGCCAAGAAAGAAAGAAAGGGCCAAGAAAGAAAGGGCCAAGAAAGAAAGAAAGAAAGAAAGGGCCAAGAAAGAAAGAAAGGGCCAAGAAAGGGCCAAGAAAGAAAGAAAGAAAGGGCCAAGAAAGGGCCAAGAAAGAAAGAAAGAAAGGGCCAAGAAAGGGCCAAGAAAGAAAGAAAGAAAGGGCCAAGAAAGGGCCAAGAAAGAAAGAAAGAAAGGGCCAAGAAAGGGCCAAGAAAGAAAGAAAGAAAGGGCCAAGAAAGGGCCAAGAAAGAAAGAAAGGGCCAAGAAAGGGCCAAGAAAGAAAGAAAGAAAGGGCCAAGAAAGGGCCAAGAAAGAAAGAAAGAAAGGGCCAAGAAAGGGCCAAGAAAGAAAGAAAGGGCCAAGAAAGGGCCAAGAAAGAAAGAAAGAAAGGGCCAAGAAAGAAAGAAAGGGCCAAGAAAGGGCCAAGAAAGAAAGAAAGAAAGGGCCAAGAAAGGGCCAAGAAAGAAAGAAAGAAAGGGCCAAGAAAGGGCCAAGAAAGAAAGAAAGAAAGAAAGGGCCAAGAAAGAGCCAAGAAAGAAAGAAAGAAAGGGCCAAGAAAGAAAGAAAGAAAGGGCCAAGAAAGAAAGAAAGAAAGGGCCAAGAAAGAAAGAAAGGGCCAAGAAAGAAAGAAAGAAAGAAAGAAAGAAAGAAAGAAAGAAAGAAAGAAAGAAAGAAAGAAAGAAAGAAAGAAAGAAAGAAAGAAAGAAAGAAAGAAAGAAAGAAAGAAAGAAAGAGCCAAGAAAGAAAGAAAGAAAGAAAGGGCCAAGAAAGAAAGAAAGAAAGGCCAAGAAAGAAAGAAAGAAAGAAAGAAAGAAAGAAAGAAAGAAAGAAAGGGCCAAGAAAGAAAGAAAGAAAGAAAGGGCCAAGAAAGAAAGAAAGAAAGGGCCAAGAAAGAAAGAAAGAAAGGGCCAAGAAAGAAAGAAAGAAAGAAAGAAAGAAAGAAAGAAAGAAAGAAAGAAAGAAAAAGAAAGAAAGAAAGAAAGAAAGAAAGAAAGAAAGAAAGAAAGAAAGAAAGAAAGAGCGGGTGAGAGGGGAGCCAAACAGAGGGCCTACCACACAGCTGAACCCCCTCCTCTCTCTCCTCCCCCCAGCCCAACGCTCCCCTGTGCCAGCAGAGAAAGGCCTGTATATGCCTTGAAAGAACCCCCTGTGAGAAAGGCCTGTATATGCCTTGAAAGAAACCCCCTGTGAGAAAGGCCTGTATTCGAAAGAAAGTCACCCCCTGTGAGAAAGGCCTGTAAGCCTTGGAAACCCCTGTGAGAAAGGCCTGTAAGAAAGAAAGTCACCCCCTGTGAGAAAGGCCTGTATTCGAAAGGCTTGTCACCCCCTGTGAGAAAGGCCTGTATTCGCCGTGGCTTGTCACCCCCTGTGAGAAAGGCCTGTATATGCCTTGGCTTGTCACCCCCTGTGAGAAAGGCCTGTATATGCCTTGGGCTTGTCACCCCCTGTGAGAAAGGCCTGTAATGCCTTGGCTTGTCACCCCCTGTGAGAAAGGCCTGTAAAGAAAGGCTTGTCACCCCCTGTGAGAAAGGCCTGTATTCGCCGTGGCTTGTCACCCCCTGAAGAAAGGCCTGTATATGCCTTGAGAAAGGCCTGTATATGCTGTGGCTTGTCACCCCCTGTGAGAAAGGCCTGTATATGCCTTGGCTTGTCACCCCCTGTGAGAAAGGCCTGTATATGCCTTGGCTTGTCACCCCCCTGTGAGAAAGGCCTGTATATGCCTTGGCTTGTCACCCCTGTGAGAAAGGCCTGTATATGCCTTGGCTTGTCACCCCCCTGTGAGAAAGGCCTGATAGCTGAAAGGCTTGTCACCCTCCTGTGAGAAAGGCCTGTATATGCTGAAATCAAGAAAGGCCTGTATATGCCTTGGCTTGTCACCCCCTGTGAGAAAGGCCTGAAAGCTAAGAAAGAAAGAGAAAGGCCTGTATATGCCTTGGCTTGTCACCCCCTGAAAGAAAGGCCTGTATATGCCGAGCCAAACAGAGGTTGTCACCCCCTGTGAGAAAGGCCTGTATATGCCTTGGCTTGTCACCCCCCCCAGAAAGGCCTGTATATGCCTTGGCTTGTCACCCCCAGTGAGAAAGGCCTGTATATGCCTTGGCTTGTCACCCCCTGTGAGAAAGGCCTGTATATCGCCTTGGCTTGTCACCCCCTGTGAGAAAGGCCTGTATATGCCTTGGCTTGTCACCCCCTGTGAGAAAGGCCTGTATATGCCTGTGGCTTGTCACCCCCTGTGAGAAAGGCCTGTATATGCCGTGGCTTGTCACCCCCTGTGAGAAAGGCCTGTATATGCCGTGGCTTGTCACCCCCCTGTGAGAAAGGCCTGTATATGCCTTGGCTTGTCACCCCCCTGTGAGAAAGGCCTGTATATGCCGTGGCTTGTCACCCCCTGTGAGAAAGGCCTCGTCTCCAGAGCAAAGGTCTGACTCTTTTCTCTGGCTCTCTGGGAGGATCCTGGGCCAAAAAGACATTAGCAGAAGGACCCACACCCCAACCTCCCTCTTCTTCTCTTTCTTCCTGTTCAAGGTGCGTGCATAAGGGTGTGGGGGACGAGAAGTCTCCCATACTGCCTTTCACTGCTCCGTTTAAAAAGGCAAAGAATCTACAGGGAGGCAGAGGACAGGGAACACATGTGCATCAAAAATCGATGGGAATCAACGACCGAAAATAGGGAAGATGAGAACAGACGCACCAGAATAAAAAGTTCTCACAGAATGAAAACATGAAAGGTGACACATGCACACCTCAAACAGATACGTGAATATGCAGGAAAGCAATGGTCTGAAAAGTAAACAGCTAACTCCACGTTGTAAATGGCCCCAGAGGGGCTTAATAAAGCCATAGTGTTTATTGAATCCACACGAATAAACTGAATTGTTCTTAAAGGCCAAGTGCAGTCAAAATTATGTTTTCCTAGGTTTTATATCATTTTGTACAACAACGGATGAAATTAACACTGTAAAAGTGTGAAAACATTTGATCAGTGTTATTTCCTGATAGTTGCTGGTTTAAAATACAAATCTACAAAGGAGCTTCTAAATCAGCAGGTTTGCATGGGTGGGACTTTAGGCTTTCCATGGTAAATTGGTTAATAGACAAAGAGTTCCAAACCTCTCTGCCAATAATAGCTAGTATTCAATATTCCCCTCCCCATTCAGACCACTTCCAGACAGTCTTAGCTAAATTCTTGCTTGAAATATATATTTTTTGCTAAAGGCAAAAAAGGTACAGTAACGTACTTAACTGTTAACCAGAAATGGTTTGATATTGAAATAAAACTGCTGTATTGGACCTTTAAACTAGTAACAGGATGAGTCTACAGTGTGGAACCATAGTTGTGTGCGCTCTGGGTGTGTGCGCTCTGGGTGTGTGCGCTCTGGGTGTGGGTGTGTGCGCTCTGGGTGTGTGCGCTCTGGGTGTGTGCGCTCTAGGTGCGTTCAAGAGGACTTACAGGAGGCGCACGGCTTTGAGACCTCTGAAGGCCCCCTCAGTGATGTGACTGATGGAGTTGTGCCCCAGACGAAGGGTATGGAGGTCCCCCAGCACCGCCAGACTACCCTCGTCCAGACGACTCAGGTTGTTATAGGACAGACTCCTACAGGAGGAAATGAAAAATAAATACATGCGGTGTCAGGCATGGACCAGAAGGACAAGATGGCACAGCACTAAGGTAACCTAACCTACCTGAAACATCATTATTATCTATTTTATATGGCCTTATTCAATGTCTTCTTGCCTTTGGATAGATGCTGTATTTTTCCACAGTGGCGTTGGCTCAATATCTGTTCATCCACAGCAGTTTCCTATCATGCTTGATAAAGAGTCAAGACACAAACCATTTACAAATTGTGTAAATTTCCAGTTGGACAAATGGACACATCTCTGATGTCTTTCCTAGAGTTACGGTCTTGTTTAAGTAGGTACACTGTGCGTCAGAGGTGATAAATATGTCTTGCTTATCAGCACACATTGTCAAATGGTCTGTTGTGTCACTGTCTGGGATGTGCCTCTCTGAAGGGGTCTAGTGTGGTCATGTCTGGCCACTGGCCAGTCTCTGTGATGCCCCGTCAGGCAGGCTGCCGTCTCATCCACTCTTTTACACCTGGGAGCTAAACGAGCCACGATCCCACTGATATCACAGTCACCATGGATACACTAATGAAAATCATAGAAACCCGAGTTGCAACACAGATACAGAGCAATCTGTCTCTCTCACGCACAGTACCCAGACACAGGAGCCTGACAGGCAGCCGTGTCGTTAGCAACGCCTGAGCAGAACTGAGCTCTACATTAGTGTAGAGTCTCTCTCTCCTTCACTAGACGGGGAGATCCCGCTGCAATTGCCACAATATCCCTACCAACCGAGGGTTGTACGCCCTCTACCAACCTGACAGAGATGTAAATACACACTCTTGGATGGGCTTAAGTACTGTCAATCTTACCGCTCATTATGGGATAAACAGGCTTATAGTGAGAGGAGCGTGTGGTATTGAGCGTTAAGTGAGTCATGTAGCTGTCATGAAGGTACGGGGAGGGGCGGAGCAGAGAACAGATTCACGGTTATGTTCTTAGGGTTGTGTTTGGGGATCAACAAGAAGAGACGGAGTTTGAAGTTGGAGGCATGGGTAAGACTTTAGGGTCCATATCTGGGGGCTGAATAGGGGATTCATATTTTTGTTTGTTTCTCAGGGGTTGGGGATGAGGCAGGAATTGGTGCTCTATTTACAAGGGTGAGGAGGGTTTTGGTGTTTTGGTTTACAGGGGTTGGGAGGGTTTTGGTGCTTTGGTTTACAGGGGTTGGGAGGGTTGTGTTGCTTTGGTGTACAGGGGTTGGGAGGGTTTTGGTATTTTGGTTTACAGGGGGAGGGAGGGTTTTGGTTTACAGGGGTTGGGAGGGTTGTGTTGCTTTGGTGTACAGGGGTTGGGAGGGTTATGTTGCTTTGGTTTACAGGGGTTGGGAGGGTTGTGTTGCTTTGGTTTACAGGGGTTGGGAGGGTTTTGGTGTTTTGGTTTACAGGGGTTGGATGGGTTTTGGTGCTTTGGCTTACAGGGGTTGGGAGGGGTTTTGGTGTTTTGGTTTACAGGGGTTGGAGGGGTTTTGGTGTTTTGGTTTACAGGGGTTGGAGGGGTTTTGGTGTTTTGGTTTACAGGGATTGGGAGGGTTTGGTGCTTTGGCTTACAGGGGTTGGGAGGGGTTTTGGTGCTTTGGCTTACAGGGGTTGGGAGGGGTTTTGGTGCTTTGGCTTACAGGGGTTGGGAGGGGTTTTGGTGCTTTGGCTTACAGGGGTTGGGAGGTTTCTGATGTGCTACTCACAGTTCTCGTAGCCTCTGGCAGAACCTCCAGCCATCTGGGTTGATGTGGGAGATGGAGTTGTAGCTGAGGAAGAGCTGCAGAAGAGAAGACAGGCCATACATGGAGCCACTGTTCACCTCCCTCAGGCTGTTATAGTCCAGGTGACTGCAGGGGAGGAGATCACAGACAGGTTCAGGCTAGGCATCATGGGTAATGTAGTTCAGTATGACAGGAGATTGGACATTACAGGTAGTCCAATTGTGGTTCATAGTTTAGCTCAATGTTAATGGACAATTATAGAGCATAGAGTTGCTTGTGAAACAATTGTTAAGAGCGAAAAGTAATACGAGCAGAGTAGGAGAAAGTGATCCTAACAACAGTTATTGAGGACAGCCAGTCCTCATGGCCAGGCAGAGAGTTGGGAGCGGTATGTTTCTGTAACTCACAGCACTTTCATCTTGGCCAGGCCCCAGAAGGCTCCGTCGGTGAGCTTACTGATGTTGTTCCTCTGCAGCTTGAGGACCTCCAGATTGGCCAGGCCCTGGAAGGTCAGCCCCTCCACCTGCCTCACACGGTTCCTGTTCAGCTCACTGGAGGACAACACAACACAGCAAGGAGTTAGAGGGAGATGCAATGATGATGAGAGATAGAGATGAGAGGAAGAAGTATGGTCCTACAGGAAAAACCTGTAAAGTAATACATTAACACACATCTTAGCAGCACCGTTCAGCCCCACAAAAACATAAGAGGCCGTACACGATGGTATCTAGGTTAGGTTTACAGAACAGGGTCCAGTTCTGACCTGGGCATCGCACCACGTGATCACAAACCTTCATTAATCATGCTATGGTTAACTAAAGGATCCATCTCTTCCACTACATTCAAACAGCACTGGATTGCAGCCACACATGCCTTGAAGGGCAGGGCATCTGCATTCACTTCTGAAACCGAGGAGGCTACTTCTGTCCAGAGCTTCTCTTCTGTATCAGAAGAGTTCTCTGATAGCTTCGTACCAGTGAATCTGTGCCCCTGGCGTGTGAGGTTTAACATCACAGCCCAGGAACATAGCTGGACAATAAACATCCACACACAGCATCTTTGTGTGTCCTCAATGTTGCCACAAGCATCCACAGATACAGTGTCACCGGGACCACCTGTTGAACAATACCCACCTGGGGAAACTGGGAGGGCTGTGAAGAGAAGGGAGCCCCCTCTACAATGGAGGAGAGTATCATTACATGCGTCTTTACTCCCCAGAGTGGGAGTGCTGAGGCAAGGATGGGTCTGCACTAGCCCCATGCTGCAGGGGAGGGGGGAGACAATGACAGAGAGCATGGCTCAGAGAGGACAGAGGCCATAACTCGGCCATGGTATTGGTCTGATGTTTACTAATGCTGCTACACTCTCCTCAATAAATGGGACGGTGTCAGAGGAGTCATCGGTGGGGTCATGGACTATGGGTACTATACACTGTCTTTATCTGGCCACGGGTCAATGGTTGTTTCTCTAACGATGGTTGAGGATAGGCTAGGAGGTGAGTAGAGAGACTTAAACATGTGCCTAAGTGAGCTGAGAGGTGTCTGGAAGTGGTATGAAACAGTACTCACAGTTGGGTCAGCTTGGGGAGCTGGAAGCTTTTGACAGGGACCTGGGAGATGCGGTTCCGACTCAGTCTGAGAACCTGCAGGGACGAAGAGAGCTGGTCCAGAGCACCGGCCTCCAGGAGATGGATCTTGTTATTGCTCAGGTACCTGGAAGACAGCATATCACACTGTCATGGATCCAAGACATAACATTGGTACAACATTTACAATTAGATGACAAATGTAGGAAAAATGTTTGACATAAGAAGAAAAGGGATGATCTTACAGGTCTTTGATCTGGAGGCCTGCGGGGAAACCTTGACCTCTGACTTCTGTGATGTCATTACTGCTCAGGTCCAGTGTTTCCACGGAGACAAGGTCTCTCATCCGCCTTCCATCGATGGCACGGATCTTATTATTGTGTCTGAAAATAAACAACCACAACCGCTGTTAGAAAACTTCAGGGGCAAAGATGAAGGAAAACCTGAGGAGAGAAACAGGAGAAGAACACAGCTCCTAGTCTTTAGATGCTTGTTTTAGAAGCAGCAGTAAAGCAAACACACTCTTATAATAATAATAATAATAAATGCCATTTAGCAGACGCTTTTATCCAAAGCGACTTACAGTCATGTGTGCATACATTCTTCGTATGGGTGGTCCCGGGAATCTTTTCCAAACCTACTCGGGGACAAAGAGAGAATACAGTGCCAAATATCACTGCTTCAGGAGCATGTCCACCAGACATGACGCTTGGCATTCAGGCCAAAGAGTTCAATCTTGATTTAATCAGACCAGATAATCTTGGTCACCTCCCTGACCAAGGCCCTTCTCCCCCGATTGCTCAGTTTGGCTGGGCGGCCAGCTCTAGGAAGAGTCTTGATGGTTCCAAACTTCTTCCATTTAAGAATGATGGAGGCCACTGTGTTCTTGGGGACCTTCAATGTTGCAGAAATGTTTTGGTACCCTTCTCCAGATCTGTGCCTCGACACAATCCTGTCTCGGAGCTCTGTGGATAATTCCTTCGACCTCATGGCTTGGTTTTTGCTCTGACATGTCACTGTCAACTGTGTGACCTTATATAGACAGGTGTGTTCCTTTCCAAATCATGTCTAATCAATTACATTTACCACAGGTGGAGTCCAATCAAGTTGTAGAAACATCAAGGATGATCAATGGAAACAGGACGCACCTGAGCTCAATTTCAAGTTTCATAGCAAAGGGTCTGAATACTTTTGTAAATAAGTGTTTTTTTTATAATAATAATAATAATAATAATAATAATAATAATAATATAATAATATATAATAATAATAATATATGCCATTTAGCAGACGCTTTTATCCAAAGCGACTTACAGTCATGTGTGCATACATTCTACGTATGGGTGGTCCCGGGGATTGAACCCACTACCCTGGCGTTACAAGCGCCATACTCTACCAACTGAGCTACAAATGTATTTTTTATACATTTGCAGTCTAAAACCCTGTTTTCGCTTTGTTATTATGGGCTATTTTTGTGAATATTGATGAGGAACAAAATTAATTTAATCAATTTTAGAATAAGGCTGTAACGTAACAAAATGTGGAAAAAGTCGACAGGTCTGAATACTTTTTGAATGCACTGTATTTACCACCCCAAAATAAACCGCTAATTAGCTGCTAATGTTGCTATCAAAGAACTACAAATGGCATGATGATCTGCATGAGACTGCCGAATCGAGGCAAAGGTAAGAATCCCCAGATTAACCATCTAATGTTAGCTAAATGTAGTAATGAATAAATTGACAATTCTGAATTGCCTTGTGCAAGTTTTAAATTGACACAACACCTGTAAGCAAGGGTGTCTGCTAAATATGATGTGCAGGAGGTCGCAGGGATTTGACATTTGACATGTTTACTTCGATGCTAATTATCATTTTTGAATGAGAGTAAATTGAGCCGAATATATTTATAAATCACCCTGTCCGAGAGAGATTGACATGGTTATCAAAACATCCCGCCAGGGTAAGTCTACATGAAACACAGCCCTACGACACCGCCACTGTGGGACTCTATTGGTGATCATTGTAACCGACTACTTCCAAATCAAATGGAGAACGACTTGGCTCGATGAAAGGACTTACATTGTCTAACTCTGACCCCCCCTGACAGTCCAGTTAACCATGGCGTAAGAGGCCTCAGAAAGAAGTTTTTACAAAGCACATTTGGATATTGGCCTGCTCTCTGCAGGAATGGTGGGTCACAGTCTCTCTCCACATCTGTGATTTATTTTGGTGTTGGCTGGGAGAGATCCACTTCAGGGCTGCAGCCTGACAGATGGATGGACAGAGCTGCACAGGAATCTCAGTCACTTCCCTGTTTACCTTTACCCAGCACAGGGCCAACACACACGCATAGACACCCACAGATGTAGAGGCCTAGACATACACAAACACGTGCACAGACAGATACAAACAGACAAATCCACACTGACCGGACACAGAACCAGACTTCCTTTTCGTTGACCAAATGTCTGTCAGTGCGTCCGTCTGTACGTGTGTGTGTGTGTGTGGGTGGGGAGAGCTAGTGAAGGCCAGTGTTATCCGAGCAGGGATGAAAACCATACCGCAGCCATGGTTGCACTTCCCTGACACTCCGGCTAGCGTTACAAAACACTTACCCTGCCCCCACTGGACATTTATCCTTGTTGCAGTTGTAAATATGTATATTTGTTATTACTGTTTCATTCATGTCTCATTCCCCCTGCTGCTCCCCCTATGGACATCCTACCCCCCAAGTCTCTTCACTAATTGAAGATAATATGACATTTGGTTTCAAATCATGTCCATGAGTAAAACAGAGTCAACACAAGGAACCTAATTTAGAGTCGACTCCCAGCCTGAAACAGTGTTTGGTAAAATCCTATTTTTTCCTTTGGTATCTCCAGACAGGTGTTTCACCAGTCAAACTGCAGCAAAACAAGGTCCCCCCCCCCACACACACACACAGATGGTCAAATGAGACTCTGTAGTGCGTTTACTCTGGGCCATGGGGGGGGGGGGGGTCTCCCACTGCAGCCCAGAGCCCACCTGAATAAACAGTGGTGTAAAGAGTAAAGGATGAGCCTCAGCCCAGGCCCTGCCCCTCTCCCCTCCCTCCTGACCCTACAGGAAGCTCCTGGGGAGCAGCAGCAGAGAGGAGGGAGACTGTCTGACAGGGGGAGAACTCAAGCTCTACTGATCAGGGTAGGGAGGGAGGGGATGATGAGGGATAGGGACTAGGGGTCAACAGCTGCTGACCCTTGCTGGGAAAAACTAGGCAGAGTTGTCTGAAACAGGAGGGACAGGCTCTCTCTCACTGTCTCTCAGAATCTGACCACAACAGTTGAGCTTTCCCTCTCTTCTCCCTCTTCCTAGTCCAGTTCCTCATTCTCTCGCTCCTCTTCCCCATCCTCCCACGGCCAGAATATTCCAGCTGTGTGACAACCAGAGGAGGTGTGAGGCGAGAGGTGGTGGCGGGGTAGGGTGGATGCAGACAATAGGTTCGTTTATAAAGCGCTGGTTTTCCCCCCTCTTTTTACATTTTCAGTCCTTTAGCAGACTCTCTTATCCAGAACAACTTACAGAAGTGAGTGTGTACATTTTCGTACTGGTCCCCCATGGCAATCGAACACACAATCCTGGCGTTGCAAGCCACATACTCTACCAACTGAAGAACACAGGATCTTTGACGCTGGGGGTACATTCAACAGATCGCTTCATTCCAAATTTCATCATCCCATTTAGCCATTTGATTTTATTCAGTCAGTTTTGACATCTTGATATTGAGGGTTGATAATAAAAAGAATTAACACTACTGCCCAGGTTAAAGAACAGTTCATTTAAATCATATCGTCCCATTAACCATCATGTGATTTTCATGGAGCTGTTTTGACACCTGTCTTTGATGTGGGAAGGGTGGATGCCTGACAATGGAAAAGTCTCACTCTCCCCTGGCCCATGTGATTCTATTGGGGTTTGGTGGCCTGCAGTGGCATTGGAGCATGGAAGCCCTGCTACATTCTGGGAGAGCAGGATGACAGGTGCATTATGGGAGTGTGCTAGCCCCAGGGTGGGAGCTGATCTGACTGACTGATCTGAGAGCAGTGATTAATCCAAGCCAAAGCCCCGCGGCCACACAGACTAGCTGGTTTGGGCCGCTTTGATTGGCTTATCAGCCTGATGAACTCCACAAGTGAGAGGATCAAAAGATCCGCAGGATGTGTGGGATAGAGAACGATTGAGAGAGAACGAGAGAAAACAAGAGTCTGGTCTGGCACCATGCTTCAATGTCACCATACGCTGCCTCAGAAACAACAGTCTGTTGGAGGAGAGGCCCAGGGAGTAGACAGCACAGGCCAGGGAATGGTGACAGACGACCCTCTGTTCTAACACCCTCTCTTTCCCCCTCTCGCTCTCCCTGCAGCTACAGTCTCACACAGCACCAGCAGAGGACTTCAGACTGCACTGCAATCCAGCCAGGATCTGCAATGGCAAACAGAGCACAAGGTGTGTGTGTGTGTGTGTGGGGGGGGGGGGGGGGGTTACTCGTGGGTAAACTGAGCTCCAGTACTCCCCCCCCTTGTGTCGGTAACGGTGATGTCATCCTGATCCAGCCCGCCTCCCGGTCACCTTTTTACAGTAAGCCCTGTGAGTGACAGCTCCAGCTGCAGGTTCAAATGCTTTCAGCTGTGCAGCTTTGGAAAGATATGCATCTTCCCATCATGCACTGAGCTTCCCGTAGCAACAGGCTTAGAATCAGGCCAAAAAAAAGAAGCCAGTAGAGCTCCACACAGCCTGCTGAACTAGCGTTCATTTCAAACACCTAACTATAAACCTTGGATTTACAGTGACCTAGAATCAGGCAGACTACTGTTCGAGGCAATGAAGACACTCAAAATCAACCTCCAACATATCCTAATGTTGGACATGGAGTTTCAGACATTGTCATAAGTTAATCAGATGACTGAGTTAGTGAGCACAGTACACAGCCTATTTGAGGGTCTGATGGGTGACAGGGAGAGGCAGGGATGACTATTACAAAGACTCAGTGATACATGGTGATGGTGCATTTTACAGGAGCCTCCTGTGTACCGTTACTACCACAGAAGTGACAGAATGAAAGTGGGTGTTAGAGGTGTAATACAAACACACAGACATGCTGCAAACTGTCTTTAATGTTAACTGTTGAGACTGAGCCGAAGGGCTTTCTCTTGTTTCAGGATGAGTGAGAAGCTAGTGGGGATGTGCATCTTTCCCTTTCAAGACGATTCGATGCATGGGCTCCGATACAGAAACGAATACGTTTTAGTTTGAAACTATTCAGTACGATTCATTAGAGATTATTTGTAGACATTTTTTAATATATATATATTTTATCTTTATTTAACCAGGTAGGCAAGTTGAGAACAAGTTCTCATTTACAATTGCGACCTGGCCAAGACAAAGCAAAGCAGTTGGACACATACAACAGAGTTACACATGGAGTAAAACAAACATACAGTCAATAATACAGTAGAAAAATAAGTCTATATACAATGTGAGCAAATGAGGTGAGAAGGGAGGTAAAGGCAAAAATGGCCATAGTGGCGAAGTAAATACAATATAGCAAGTAAAACACTGGAATGGTAGATGTGCAGTGGAAGAATGTGCAAAGTAGAGATATAATAATGGGGTGCAAAGGAGCTAAATACATAAATAAATACAGTAGGGGGAGAGGTAGTTGTTTGGGCTAAATTATAGGTGGGCTATGTACAGGTGCAGTAATCTGTGAGCTGCTCTGAAAGCTGGTGCTTAAAGCTAGTGAGGGAGATAAGTGTTTCCAATTTCAGAAATGTTTGTAGTTTGTTCCAGTCATTGGCAGCAGAGAACTGGAAGGAGAGGCGACCAAAGGAAGAATTGGTTTTGGGGGTGACCAGAGAGATATACCTGCTGGAGCGCATGCTACAGGTGGGTGCTGCTATGGTGACCAGCGAGCTGAGATAAGGGGGAACTTTACCTAGCAGGGTCTTGTAGATGACCTGGAGCCAGTGGGTTTGGCGACGAGTATGAAGTGAGGGCCAGCCAATGAGAGCGTACAGGTCGCAGTGGTGGGTAGCATATGGGGCTTTGGTGACAAAATGGATGGCACTGTGATAGACTGCATTTATTGAGTCGGTCATTGGAGGCTATTTTGTAAGTGACATCGCCGAAGTCGAGGATTGGTAGGATAGTCAGTTTTACAAGGGTATGTTTGGCAGCATGAGTGAAGGATGCTTTGTTGCGAAATAGGAAGCCAATTCTAGATTGGATTGGAGATGATGATGATGTGAGTCTGGAAGGAGAGTTTACAGTCGAACCAGACACCTAGGTATTTGTAGTTGTCTACATATTCTAAGTCCGAACCGTCCAGAGTAGTGATGTTGCACCTTGGATCTTCAGGAGACTTGTGCAATATGTTACAAGATAAATAATGACTTTACATTATGAGGCTTACTGTAGTCCCCCAGAACAGGGTTTGTTTGTAAATAGCACAACTGGAGAAATTGGGAGCAGAAGAGTCCAGCTGTGTTTTGACAGGGGTGCTGTTTTATATTGAGTTAAGTGTTTTTTTGCTTCAATAGAGTGATCAGGGACGTGCAACTAGTTTACCTTCTCCTGTAACTACTCCCAAGGTCGCGCTTGTCAATGTGAACGTGTCATCAGTAAACGTACCTGGTAAAATAAAGGTTAAATAAAAATATATAAAATAATGTCAAAGTGGAATTATGTTTTTAGAAATGAATTAAAAATGAAAAGCTAAAATGTCTTGAGTCAATAAATATTCAACCCCTTTGTTATGGTAAGCCTAAATAAGTACAGGAGTAAAAATGTGCTCAACAAGTCATATAACAACTTCCAATTATTTGAAAGGTCCCTCAGTCGAGTAGTGAATTTCAAGTCCACATTCAACCACAAAGACCAAGGAAGTTTCCCAACGCCTCAAAGACAGGTACCTTTTGATAGCTTAAACAAAATAAAAATAAGACATTGAATATCCCTTTGAGCCTGGTGAAGTTATTAATTACCCTTTGGATGGTGTATCAACACACCCAGTCACTACAGGAGTCCTTCCCATCATGACAGAGTTTGAAGAATTTTATAAAGAATAATGTGCCAATATTGGGTAGACTTACCCAGAAAGACTGTTACGGATACAGTTATCCTGTGTGTGTGTATCCTGTGTGTGTTTCTTTTCTCTCCTTCTCCCCTCACAGGTGGAAATCATCACTCCCCAATCAGTCAACAATCAATCATCAATCAGAAGACACACCTCCTATTTCCTGACCTATCACAGTTCCTTCCCCATGGTTTAAAAACCCCATCATTTGTTTGTTCATGAGCTCAGCTCAGCTCAGTCTCTAGCTCAATCTCTAGCTCAATCTCTAGCTCAGCTCAGCTCAGCTCAGCTCAGCTCAGCTCAGCTCAGCTCAGCTCAGCTCAGCTCAGCTCAGCTCAGCTCAGCTCAGCTCAGCTCAATCTCTCTGTAAATGCCATGTCTGTAGGTCTCTGTGTTTCACTCTTGCTTTGTGTCTTAACCTCTCTTTTGTTTAAGCACCTCCATAGCACTTTGTCATCACCTGTGAGTATTGTTTTTGGTTATGGTGTTTCTTTGTTGCTGGTGGGAAAAAGGGGAAACCAAGACAAGTCGCCCATGGGCATACACTACCCGTAGGTGAACTTTGTTAAATACACTAGGTAGAACTGGGCGGACCACCCACTGTATTTTTGGTTAGTTAGTTAGCTGTTAAAGTAGGCTAGTCTAGCTTAGGGGTGTGTTTTTGTATATTTATTGTTTCTTTCCTTGGGTCCAGCTCAGCCCCCTTTTCCTGCTCCCCCCATTACCGTGTGTTTATAAATAAACCTAGAGTTTGCCGGTAGATTTCTGTTGTCGTGGTTATTTCGTGCACACTTTTACTTTGTCACAATAATTTGCATGAGTTATGTTACGGGTCTCATTACCATCCCCCCTAGACTGTCGGGCCAAAAGGGATTTGTAACAGACTCACAGCTGTAATTGCTGCCAAAGGTGATTCTAACTTGTATTGATACAGGGGTGTGAACACTTTTCGGTTATAAGAAATGATAGATGCATTTCGTAAAAATATTTAGGTAAATTAGATATCTGTATTTAATTTTCAATAGATGTGCAAACATTTCAAAAAACACGTTTTCCCTTTGCCATTATGGGGTATTGTGTGTAAATAGGTGAGGAGAAACAAACATTTAATCCATTTTGAATTCAGGCTGTATCACAACAAGTCGAGGGGTAAAAATACTTTTAGCATTTGAATGCTGAAGGTGCCACACAGATGTACATGATCAAGAACAAGCAGTCTACCTTGCGTTTCTCAGCATGTGAAGCTGGGCACAGTAGGCAATTTCACTAAGCTTCTGATATTCCCTGGGGTTGTTCGGCATGCAAAATGACTTGTTGATCAATGTCTGTCAAAACCATTACATGCTTAGTTTGACACTGAAGGAGAGGGCGCATCAGTTGTCACAAAGGAATACATTTTCTGACTGATGCACGCTACATTTGAATCGGTTTGGCGTCCGCAGACCGATGCTCTCGTATCTTAAACATTTGAATCAGACTGATTTGATTTACATCCCTAGAAACTAGAATGTTCTGTAGCCACCATAACGGGTGAACTGTTGGAGGCTGGAAAACAAAGACTGACTTACTCTGTAGGCCAGGCAAGCAGGATAGTGTCACAATTGTGTGTCTGTCGAGGGTCAGCCACTGGGCTCACAGCTGTGACACACACACACAGCGGCTCTTCCAAAATAGGGCAGTAAATCTCCTGTGAGATGCCAGCGCAGGCAGTCCCTCCAGGCAGAGTTTGACAAACTGTAACCAGGATAGAACTTTGGAGCACTAGTCTCAGTGCTCAGCACAGTCAATGCTTCACATCCATTAAAGAGAGGCAATCAATGTACACTACATGACCAAAAGTAAGTGTGAGCTTCGTCCCCCCTTTGCGGCTATAACAGCCTCCACTTTTCTAGGAAGTCTGTGGTGACTTGCTTCCATTCAGCCACGAGCATTAGTGAGGTCGGGCACTGATGTTGGGCGAATAGGCCTGCCTCAGAGTCGGCGTTCCAATTCATCCCAAATGTGTTTGAGGGGTTGAGATCAGGGCTCTGTGCAGTTCAGTCAAGTTCTTCCACACCGATCTCGACAAACCTTTTCTGCATGGACCTCCTTTTGTGCACGGGGGAATTGTCATGCTGAAACAGGAAAGGGCTTTGCTGTTGCCACAAATTTGGAAGTGCTGAATTGTCTAGAATGTCATTGTATGCTGTAGTGTTAAGATTCCCCTTCACTGGAAATAAGGGGCCAAGCCCAAACCATGAAAAACAGCCCCAGACTATTATTCCTCCTCCACCAAACTTTACAGTGGGCACTATGCATTCAGGCAGGTAGCATTCTCCTGGCATCCACCAAACCCAGACTTGTCAGTTGGACTGCCAGATGGTGAAGCGATTCATCACTCCAGAGAACACGTTTCCACTGCTCCAGATTCCAATGGCGGCAAGCTTTACACCACTCCAGCCGACGCTTGGCATTTCGCATGGTGATCTTAGGCTTGTGTGTGGCTGCTCGGCCATGGAAACCCATTTCATGAAGCTCCCGATGAACAGTTCCTGTGCTGACGTTGCTTCCAGAGGCAGTTTGGAACTCAGTAGTGACTGTTGCAGCCGAGGACAGATGATTTTTACACGCTGCACACTTCAGCACTCGGCGGTCCCATTCTGTGAGCTTGTGTGGCCTACCACTTTGCGGCTGAGCCGTTGTTGCTCCTAGACCTTTCCACTTCACAATAACAGCACTGACAGTTGACCAAGGCAGCTCTAGAAAGGTAAAAATCCTATGACAGTGCCAAGTTGAAAGTCACGGATCTCTTCAGTAAGACCATTCTACTGAGAATGTTTGTCTACGGAGATTGCGGAGTGGTCAATTTTAAACACCGGTAAGCAACGAGTGTGGCTGAAATAGCCAAATCCACTAATTTGAAGGGGTGTCCACATCCTTTCGTATATATAGTTCATCTCTGACATAATACCGTCATAGGATAGCAATTCAAATAGAATGAGTGTCTCACCAGTATTCTTGTAGGGGCATCATTTTTTAACATAGGGTATGGCAAAGTTAACAGGTTGCCCGGGGTTCTTTTTTTAAATACAATTTAAGCTCATTTACTGCATTTCTACATCGGGATTAAAAACTCTAGTTAAGTTTCATGTCAGGCCAGTTACCTAGCCATCTACTACATCTGCACTGTTATGAGAGAAAGAGTTGCGCTGTTCACTGCAGCTATGTCGATAAGCTCTCCATCAAACAGCCTGCCCACCAGCTCTGAGCCATCCGCATGGTCCTAAAGCCAGCCTGACAAACGGCATTTGCATTTTAAAATCGGGATTGAAATGATTTTCGTGGCCTATTTTAAATTGTTGGTGTTGAGCTAGGGTATGACGACCTCCATACACAATTGATGCCCCTGATTCTTGGTCATAACTAAACTTGCACTCAAACACACATTGACAAATCAGTGAGGGATAGCAGTTTGAGGACAGTGGGATGCCAGCTTGACGTCCCCATGCTGGTAAATGAAAGGTGTACTCACAGGTAGAGGAAAGCGATCTTAGACATAGCCAGACCGAGATCAGGGATGGACGTCAGCTCATTATGGTCCAGGCGCCTGAGGGAAACACAGACGCAATGATGTTAGAGGACATCATGGATTGAAAGGAGAAAGTAACAGAACATTGTAAAGTAACAGAACAGTAAAGTAACAGAACATTGTATTGAGATGACATTGAGATGACATGGAACTGAAGTAACAACACGAGGTTTCCTCTTGGGGTTGACAGTGTAGTAAGGAAATAGTTATGGAGTTACTGTATCCATCTGCAGTGTGAAAGATTCATTCCTAGAATAACAGAATTGTATGCGAGTAAAACATAGCTGGATAAAGCTGTGTCCGACGTGTGTGTGCTTGGTCTCTAACAGATGTCAAAGTGTCTGTGCCCTCCCTACCTGGGATGAGATCGACCCTCCTGAATGTATCAAACATTTACAAGCCAGGGTTCAGCCTGACTGGTGTCAAGTGATGGAGAAAGATTCATATAGAAACCACCAGCCCTACTTTATTCTCAATTGGACTAATTTCAAGACAATTACATACAAGGATGCTAGAATGTAGAGTGTGTGTGTGACAGAATTTCTGTCCATTGACACTACTGTCCTACATAGCAGTTAGGGACCTGACAATTATGGTGAGTGTTCCATGTGTGAGATGCCGATCTACTGCTATGTTTGTTCAGGGTACTGTCCAGTAAGGACATAACTGATGCCCCGTCTAATACCATCATTGGGAAGCCTGCTAGGCCTACTGCTAACAGAAAGCATTTCATTAGACTAAGCACACATACACACAGGGCAGTCCATTAGAACGTGAAGGGGAAGCACTTTGTGAGGAACTGCGTTCATAGATCATCTGTCTGCTTGACAATTGATACTGTGCTGTTCTGAATGAGGGCCATTTAAAAAGGCTGAGCCCAGTGTGCACACACACACACACAACAAAGCCAAGGGGAACTCCTGGGTGAGAGGAGAATACTCACACAGAGAGACAGAGGGAGGAGAGAGTATCATGTCTGAGGAACTTACAGCTCTCGTAGGTTTGGGAGGTTCGAGAAGACTTCGACGTCAATGGCTGTCAGCTTGTTGTGGCCAAGATGTCTGTAATAAAGAGAACAGACTGATTAGTATTGTTGATACACCCACCACCACCTGACTCTCCATTTTACAGGGGTTTTCCCCCCCAACTGTGAGAATTCCCTCTAACATTGTGACAACCCTGTAGTCCCATTTGGGTACTGTTCCATTTGGGTACTGTTCCCAATCAATACTGATTCTGACTTGGTTTACACAATGGATACACAGACATCCATCTGTCTACAAGTCAATTTGCAGTTTAGACTAACAATGCATTTAATAGCCACCACTTCACTTGCACAGAGACTAACATTAACTAGGCAAGTCAGTTAAGAACAAATTCTTATTTACAATGACAGCCTAGGAACAGTGGGTCAACTGCCTTGTTCAGAGGCAGAACGACAGAGTGTTACCTTGTCGGCTCAGGGATTTGATCTAGCAGCCTTTCGGTTACTGGCTCAAAGCTCTAACCACTAGGCTACCTGCCGAGATAAGTCAGTCTCTACAGTATGTGTGTGTGAGGAGATAAATGGTAGAGTGTGTGGGCCCCGCAGGCAGCCCTGATAGGGCGGTGTGTTACGATAATTGGCAGGGCCCTCCCACCGCCATTGTACCACAGATTGCTAAATTGCTGTCCCTGTTACAGGAGACAATTACCTCATTATACTGAAGCAAAGTGAAAAATCACAGGGTTTCCTCTGCCAGGCTGGGCGGCACCGGAAGCTACAAACACAGCTGAGAACACCTCAGCGCAGCACAGTGAGCGACACCGACCACAGTAATCTTCCACAACAATCAGCGCCGGCCTTTAACAAGGCCCTGATCAGTGCAAACTGAGGATAATAAAGCTTAACTGGAGAGCTCCTCATTACAAATAACCAATAAAACCCCATTCAGAGGAGGGCTGCTGCCCCCTCAACGGCTTTCAGAAGGAAAAACAAGCTGAGTGCTATATTGGTATAAGATGAAAGAACTACAGAAATGTAGAGCATGTCAGTCATTGTTTGCTGTTGTCCATTTAGAATAGAGAGAAGGTCACATTGGGAGAAACATCTGGTGCCAGAGACCACAATAACAAACAAACGGTGTGTGTCTGTATGTATTCTCAATCTCAGGGAGGCCAAGGGAGTGTTTATACAACTCCAGATGTGTCTTCCCTTGTTCATTCACCTTCATTGTCTTGCCTATCTGATCAGATAAGTTTCAGTGTGTTTTAACACCTACGTTATGAGCAGCTGGTGATAACACCATAGCTCCCTTCTGTTCTACAGTCACAAGTAGAGGGGGTGGTATTACGCCTCACTGACTGGGGCTAACGTTCTCCAGAATCAGCCATACCATAACGCTTCAGGGGCACAATCCAATGTACTGGACACAACACAGGTGGCGAAGGCTATGGGACAGAAAAGGCCCAAAAACCTAGGCATTAAAAACTAAAATGTCAAGTCTAGGACAAAAAGGTTTCTCAACAGTTTTTACCCTCAAGCCCCCTCAAACCCCTCTTTTACGCTGCTGCTACTCTCTGTTTATCTTATATGCATGGTCACTTTAACTATACATTCATGTACATACTACCTAAATTGGCCCGACCAACCAGTGCTCCCGCACGTTGGCTAAACAGGCTATCTGCATTCTGTCCCATCCGCCAACCCCTCTTTTTACGCTTCTGCTACTCTCTGTTCATCATATATGCAGTCACTTTAACCATATCTAAATACTACCTCAATAAGCCCGACTAACAGTAAAAATGTATTTTTACTGTTGTTTTATTTCTTTACTTACCTACACACACACACACACACACACACACACACACACACACACACACACACACACACACACACACACACACACACACCTTTTTCCGCACCATTGGTTAGAGCCTGTAAGTAAGCATTTCACAGTCTACTACACCTGTTGTATTCGGTGCTCGTGACAAATCAACTTTGATATGTCCAAAAACTCTTAACCTCAATGATCTCTGTGGTCAATTTACCAGTCCAAAAACACATTATTTTGAAAGCTAAGAGAAATCTGTGATGGAGTGTGGCGAACACTACAAAAAGTTATTCCCTCTGCTGAAACTCTGGAATGGTGAATTCCATTGCATGGCAGAGCAAGAATTCTGCTGTTTATCTAAATGAGCAGGCTTGTTTAACATTAGTCAGCATGATCAAGATCACATTGCTATGTTCTTGACCAGAAAGTGTCAGCAAGGTAATTCATGCCTAGCTTTTAGCCAAATAAATAATGGAGGAAGAAAGACATAAATCAGCAGGTCTACAAGGGGGGGGGGGCAGTTTCCCCATCCCTGATCTAAAGCATGCAAAGAGTTGTGCAACCAGGATCAACTGAGGTGAAGGTGGAAGTGGAGGATGGAGAGGCCTAGACTGAACAGACTTGTCTAGGAATACATACTAGGCCAGGTGATTTAATCCACTGCCACTACCCAGTCCACCTGTTGCCCTGAAGCACAGTCTACTCGAGACCTCAGGTCAATAGCAACACAGTTAGAGGTAGCACAGGAGGGTACAGGTTCTCTTGGCCACTCAGACCGCATTAGAGCAGCGATAAAGCTATAAAACCTGTCTGACAAGACAATCTGACCTGCCTCAAACCTCCCAAAACACTCAAAGCCCCCCACAGCACTAGACTTCAACCATTACACATTGTTGGATTGACGTCATAAACCCTTCATCACGACTCCCAAAAAACACCACATTGACTTGTTTTGTATTCCGTCAAAGAGCTTGGGAGTGATGTTATTTCTTATGACTGTGCCCTCATAATTAAAGGCAGACTGCAGAGGGGAAGGGTTCTACTAGACCGGAATCTTCTATCTGCTCATCTCTATCGCTGATAAGATGTGTGAACTTCGCTCTTTGGAAGTGTGAAATGATATCAGCAATAGGGCCTCTGTGATGCAGCTGGGAAACAGCGGAGCTTTTATGTGGTCTGACCAGCCATAAATTGGTCAAAGAATAACCTTCCGTCTGTCGAGGAGCTAGGAGAAGAGGGAGAGCGCCCATAGGCCAAACAGAGGGCCAGCCAGACAGAGGCAAAGAGAGCACAATACAACACTGTGCTGTCCCCCGTCCCCCCGTTCCCCCCTCCCCTCCTACCTTCCTGTCATAAAGTCCCATTTACAACCAGGCAACGGCAGTTAGAGCATACACAGGAGCACCACCACCACTGTTTTGGACTCCCGCAAAACACAGGCAAGACTGAGAAAGCAGCCACAAACAAAAACATTTTTATTTAAAAAGTGCCACAATACACCGTGTTTCAACAATATTCATTTAGCAATGGTGCCCCACCACACCAAGAGGGCTGGGCGATATGGCCGAAATATCAGTAAGTCAGCATTATGTTTCAGAATGATTAAATTTCTACATTTTTTGAGTAGTGCAGGACCCTAGGATGGTAACAAATTAATATTCAGTGGCTTCAATGGGATTTCTCCATTCTGATGGTTTTATACTCAACCAAACTGAAAAGAGAAGTAGTCAATTTTAGTTTAACTTTTAATTTAGCACTTTATCAAAATAACTTTGTAGACTGTATTGTAAAAATCCATACCGGGATACCTTAAAAGTTGATATATATAGACAAACAGGGCTCAGCATGAACTTAGGCCCAAAGATGCCACAAGGGAGGAGCACAACAGTCTCATGCACAATACACACCCGGATTGGAGTTTGATAGCAAATCCTCATTTGTTCCACAGTCGCTAGACTCCTTGATTACGAGCAAAAGGAAATGAACCAACCGCCTCAATGAATCTGAAAGAATAACATCAATATGTCCATTCTGAGGGAGTATTGTTCCAGTTCCCTCTTGACTAGCCGCTGATCTTATATTCTGTACTTCAAAGTGAAGAAAATGACTGATCATTGAACAATATATTTCCCCCTGCTTAATGTTTATTATGCTTGCAAAAAGAAAGGCCTGCAATAATTACACCATCATCCACGGAGAGAGAATGGGGCCAAATACAGGCCTGAACTTTATAAACAACTGTATGTAGGTCTGTGTGTGTGGATTTATGTGCAGGTACTGAAAGGCTCTGTTTTCTACTAAATAAGTGGACACGGCCACTGCAGGTTTTTTGGAAGGTAAGAATGCTTGGCTCTGGTGAGCACACAGCTATCAGCTCTTGGTTGTGGCGGCCTGTTTAGAGGGTTCTCCACTTCGCAATACCTCTCCAAGTCGTTCTCTTTTTTTTTCTTTTTTTTTAAATCAGGTTTCCAAACTCTTACCAGATGTAGGCCTACAGAATTCACAGATGATTCATTTATCTAACCAACTTTGTAGACACTGGCTTAAACAAAAAGGAAAAAAACTTGGCGCCCCAGTGTGTCTTAACAAAAAAAGGACATCTATTCTGTTGACTGGATTCCTATGGAATGACTTCTGGCAGCAGCTGTTCAATTGTCATTACAGTGAACACAGCGATGAGCTCACTTCATAACTTAATGTAAATGTCAACTTTTATCTATAGTTATGAAAAGGACTTCTCTACTCACTTATTGCTGCTAATGTGTTTGTCAAGATAGATGGATATAGATATTATCTATATCCATACATACATAACACACGTTTCATTTTAAACTGTAGTATAAAAGTTTACATTTACATAAAACAATAAATACAAGCCATACTTTTCTATTGAGGCAAGCACTGAGCATCTATCTACTGTAAATATCAAACATTAGCACCAACAGGATTATTTTTAGGAATGATCAAATCAGAGCACTATGGATATAATGGTAAACCCCAGGAAACTAGAGAATGATGTTGCTTTAGGGTCTAGGGACATAATAGGCGTAAGGCCCCATTGTTGCAATAACCTGCTAAATTCCTTCCATCTTGATTCCCTGGTGCCGCTAGGGAAGTTTAGCACTCTGGTGTTAAATTAATTAAGGAATGTAATTGTTTCGATTGATTGTAACGGTTTATTTGTTGAAAATGTACCTTTTTTACTACTTTTGTTGTTATTTTGGAATATAAAATGTTATTGTGAAACATTGTGAATGAGACCCTGGTCTCAAATTGGGCTCCCCAGAAATTAATCCAAGACTACTAAAAGCATTCTCAATACCACAAGTTTACAAGACTGCTTAGAAAGAATTGCCCTTGAAACCAAAAGAGCCACAGTCCTGCAGTCTGTACAGTTGCTGTTGTATGGCTGTTCCACTGTGGATATGATCATCTGGGGTTAAGGAAATGGAGATAACCGCTTTGGTTTTAGCTTTTGTTTCATTATGGCAGTTTGATCTGCTATCAATCATTCCTTCATTCATACCACCTGGCTCAAGATGCATGGTAACCAGTCACACGATGGCAACATCCTTGATTAACAGCAACAGCAATCTCCTCTGCAAAGTTTAAGTGTGTATTTGCATGTTGATTGTAGTTGGTTCAGTCAGACTACAGAACTTTCATCCAGTTAAACCAGACATGCACTAGACTGTGATGTTGACAACACTTACAGGCAGCAGGCAGAAACCCCCCAGCAGAATCTCCACCCCCAACACCCCATCAGTGCACCCCTCAGGCCAGGTGAACTGGACCCAAGATCAGAGGAACCACCAGACCAGAGCCTGTCAGGAAACCACCAAAACCAGCCCATTTCCTTTGGGCAAAAGCCAAACCATAGAGGTTGAAGGCAGAGGGGCATATGATGCAGTAACAGAAAGTCTGTCATAGTGTTGTCACAATACCAACAACACTAGTCCAAATAATAGATACCACAGAGAAAAAAAATAACAAAGTGGCCAAGCATCCTGTCCCCAGTCACTTTTCCCCTTTTCAAAACGTTCTCCAACAACCTTTCACTGAAATTCACTTAAATTCAATATGTTGTATAGAGTAGAACTTCACACTGTATTATAGAATACTGCATAGAATGGCGAATAGACTGACCAGTGATTTGGCTAGAGGAATGGGAGGAAGGACTATACATGCATAATGATCTGCATGTCATTGTGGCAGTATGGGGAAAACACTACCTGAAATGTTCTTTGCTCTTCAGTTAACACAGACCTCTCCCTCCCTTCCAAACAGAATTGAAGGAGGAGCAGAAATACATGTATTTGATATAGTTTAGACTTACATTAGGCCTATATATGAATCCTACCTTTGAAGCACAAGTAGCAGTCCCTTTTCCTTTCTTCCTGTGCCAATCAAATTTGCCTAAAAACATAAAATGTCAAGTTACCAGGCTACTAACTAGCTAGGTAACGTGACTGAACAACCGTGTTTGTTGTCAAACCAATAATTAGCAACCTGGGATTAGTTTAAAGTGGCCAGCGACATGATTTGTGAAATTATATCAAATGCGTGCCAATTTTTAACTGCTTAGGCTGGAGACTGTTTTCTTTGCTGTAAAGCTGCAGGCATGCCTTCAGGCTCAATTTCCCCTCTCTGACACTCAAGAGGCTGCATGACAATGAACTTGCAGTCAGTCTACTCAGACTGGTCTGTGCGCTTGGTTATAACAGGCGATGAAATTATACAATGTATCAACATTGCTTGCTTTGCGTGCTGCTCCAATGTACAAGTCTAACAATAGAAGACTAATCAGTATGGATCTGTATGGATCTGTATGGATCAGCATCCCCGCTCGCCATCAAGGTCAAATGATATTTAAAAGAACTGACGGAGGAAAAGATGCACATGAAAAGTAGACGGAGAGAAGCAGGTGAGTGAGGGCTAGTAGGGGATGAGGCTGGCTGATTACAGCTGCCACACGTGATATGTGCATGATGAGCTGACGGAGAGAAGCAGGTGAGTGAGGGCTAGTAGGGGATGAGGCTGGCTGATTACAGCTGCCACACGTGATATGTGCATGATGAGCTGACGGAGAGAAGCAGGTGAGTGAGGGCTAGTAGGGGATGAGGCTGGCTGATTACAGCTGCCACACGTGATATGTGCATGATGAGCTGACGGAGAGAAGCAGGTGAGTGAGGGCTAGTAGGGGATGAGGCTGGCTGATTACAGCTGCCACACGTGATATGTGCATGATGAGCTGACGGAGAGAAGCAGGTGAGTGAGGGCTAGTAGGGGATGAGGCTGGCTGATTACAGCTGCCACACGTGATATGTGCATGATGAGCTGACGGAGAGAAGCAGGTGAGTGAGGGCTAGTAGGGGATGAGGCTGGCTGATTACAGCTGCCACACGTGATATGTGCATGATGAGCTGACGGAGAGAAGCAGGTGAGTGAGGGCTAGTAGGGGATGAGGCTGGCTGATTACAGCTGCCACACGTGATATGTGCATGATGAGCTGACGGAGAGAAGCAGGTGAGTGAGGGCTAGTAGGGGATGAGGCTGGCTGATTACAGCTGCCACACGTGATATGTGCATGATGAGCTGACGGAGAGAAGCAGGTGAGTGAGGGCTAGTAGGGGATGAGGCTGGCTGATTACAGCTGCCACACGTGATATGTGCATGATGAGCTGACGGAGAGAAGCAGGTGAGTGAGGGCTAGTAGGGGATGAGGCTGGCTGATTACAGCTGCCACATATAATATGAGCATGATAGTGAAGTGGATATTATTGGACCTGCCCATACAAGAGACTAAAGGCTGTTGCTTCAATTCAACTGAGCTTATAAACTGGGCTGAAAAATTCTGTAGCATCATATGAAACAGTACTAAGCTATTCTAAAATGTTGGTATCATAAGTAGGGATGCAAGATATATCAGTGAACATATCCGAATCAGCCGATATTAGCTAAAAATGCCAACATCGGTATCGGCCCGATGTCTAGTTTAATGCCGATGTGAAAAAACGATGTCAAAGCTGACGTGCATACCTATATAAAACGTAGGTACATGACGTAATGACGCCACATAAAATTTTGGCTACCCAGCATTCCTAACCTAGCCCACAATGTCTGCGGTGTGGATCACACAGTCATTTGAAAGAGTAAGAACATTTCAGCGAGACAACTCAAAGGCAAAATACATTAAGGCCAAGATAATGGCATTCATTGCTCTTGACAATCAACCGTTCCCTGTTGTGGGTGATATTGGCTTTCGCAACTGGTCGAGCACTGGTACACACTAACGTTACCAAGTGTTGCCTTACCGGAGTTATACAGTAATAGCTTCACTCCTAGTAACTTCATGACATACTATGGAACGCCGTTTGGGTCTTTGCGTGTCAAAAAAGATACATGTCAAATAACACTATGACGCGCTAAATTAGCTTTTAATTTGACACGTCAAATAACACAGTTCTATTATCGAATGTTGTGTGTTCTGAATTTGCACATGCAAGCCGGGCGCCACCACTACTGTCCGTAGCACTGTCAAAGCTGTACAACAAAAAAAGGCCGCGAACACCGACCATGAACGATGCGTTTACAATACCGAGGTGGTAATAAAGCATTATTTTTTCAACTGCAACTTCTGGAGTAGCTAGCTAGCTTTAGCTTGGTACCAATACAAAGCTAGTACCAACCAGCTTGAAAACAATTACCAGTAGAAATTGCAGTCATTTTCACTGCTCTTAGCAATGATTTAGGAATCCTTGTAAGGGTTAGCTAGGTAGCCACTTGTGGTTCGCCTATTTAAATTGAACTTCAGTTCATGAAAATAAATACCTAGCCAGCTACTTAACCCTGTTGCCCAAAGCTAACGTTAAAAGCAGCCAGGTAGCTTCATCTGGCTAGTGAGGCTCGACCTGACCGGGTTGTGGTGTGAAGCTAGCCACAATAGTGGAATTTGCAGTTTGCCATCAAAATAAAAGTACCTCTCTGAAAGTGATGCAGAAGGTTACAATTGGTGGAATCGTGCCATATTTAGACTAGATCATGTTAAACCAGGTTGGAATGTGAAGCAATGAAATGGGGTATCAGTCTACTCGGTGACAACCACAGAACACAACTGTGAAGAGTTCACGTAAATATTGGCGTTGTAGCTCTTATCACAGGACTGTGAGAAATCATATCCCCAGTCAGCCTATTGTGTGTATTGACATTCATATTGCACTATAAAGTTTAATCTAAGGATTGGAGATCAATGAAAGGAGCAACAGTCTACTCCATACCCAATATATTTTTTCCCAATGTCCTCAGATTTATCAGAATCCAAAACATTCACACAATATTGTTTTTCCTCTGGAATAGTGTTCAATCCAAATAGGTTGACAATAAATGTGGCTCAATTCACAGTTGTTTCAGAGTCCCGCAATAAGAGCTACATTGCTAATGTTCCCTGGGTGTCACCGAGTAGACTGATACCCCATGTCATTGATCCCCAACCCATAGGTAAGGCTGTAAAGTGAAATAAGTATGCCCTAATGCAATTCTAAAGTAGAATACATCCAGTATGATTGCAACAGATGTTAATTGTATATAACATTCCAACCTCGTTTAGCACGATCTAGTCAATTATGCCATAATTCTACTATTTGTATTCATTTGCATCACTGTCAATGACATACTTTTATTTTGAAGGCTAACCGCAAAGTCCACTATTGTGGCTAATCATTATTGTTGCTAGCGTCACAGATGTTCCGACCACCATTAATTAAATAAGAACGGTCTTATAAATTAGGGATATTTTTGATGACACCTAGTTATATATTTAGCTAGTTAATGATAGCTACTGAAACAGATTTCGTTTTGCTCTGTTTTGAGGGAAGAACATTGTTTGCATCCATGAGCTAGCTAGCTTTAAAAAATAATTATAATCAGCACTGTAGGTGTGCGAGACAACTTTACCAGCATCATAGCATACATATCGCTGAATCGTTGTGACATATGAAATACGAGTGATTGTGTAATCAATGTGTAATAACTACATCAAAAAACGTATGAATGCATTCCATTATTATGTGACGTGCAGTCATATTCAGGTCCTGATTGGTCAACCAGCTTATTTGGCAAGTCAAATAGTGTTATGTGACATGCAAAAACCCAAAAGGTGTTTCATAAATCCTGGTTGAGAATTAAATGACTGAACAAATGAACAACGAAACAGCACAGCAAGTAAGTGAAAGAAATAGGTTTTGATTATGTTTTACTGGTAATCGGGACAAGAGTAAAAGGCAACTAAATAACTTTTTGGTCAGTGTGGTGTGTGTAACCTTTATTTAAAACTAGGCAAGTCAGTTAAGAACAAATTCTTATTTACAATGCCGGCCTACCCCGGATGACACTGGGCCAAGTGTGCGCCGCCCTATGGGACTCGCAACCACAGCTGGATGTGATGCAGCCTGGATTCAAAGTAGGGACTGTAGTGACACCTCTTGCACCGAGATGCAGTGCCTCAGACCGATGCGTCCATGCGCGTGTGTTAAATAGTTAACTGTACTAGAATACTTAAAAGGCCGCTAATTTTTTTTTGTATCGGTATCGTTTATTTTGGCATGGAAAATATTGAATATCGGTATCATCCAAAAATGTGATATCGGTGCATCACTAATCATAAGTATCATGATGTTTTGGTACCGTGATACTGGTATACAGCGCAATACTTGTTTGTCAAAAGAGGCAGTGAGTAGTTGGTTGTCTGTCAGGGCTTGACATTTATTGCCTGTGTAGGAAACCACTCAGCAAAATCTGGTTTGTAAAAGGATCAATCCAGAGAATTCTCCTTCCTGTTTGAGTGAATATAGGTGACACTGTAGACCACAGCCGTATAAATGAAGGACAAAGCAGGAGAGACTTCTTAAAGACACAGAGACTCTACCTTGTCCTTGTATCAAACCACATCGATCGGAGCCAATGTTAATAATGTTCATGCTTTTATTTACTTCTGTAAAACCCATAACACGGATGGCATTGCAGGCAGAGACACTTTACAGTGACCACAAACGAGTCAAACCACCACTCGAGAGAGATTCTCAACGAGTGAGAGGAAGCCTGCAATGGGTATCATTAGGCTATTCATCAGAAAACTACTAGAGCACTTATCTAGGGAACAATCTTTGTGATGTGTTTACAGCCTTATGGACATGCATAATTACCACTATATTCTGATACGTTTAATAAAGGCAACAGCAAAAATATAGAATACCCTTAAATCTCTTGCTTTGAAGTACAGTATATTAACATTCTCCCTAAATAACCAGTGGTCACTCTCACCAATTTGCCCATCTAATTATTTCAATGCCTCGTCATCTCGCCCTGTAAGATCAATCTCCTCTGCTTTCCCTTTGGCTGAATATGCCAAACACCTGCTTGTTTCCTACTATCTCCATCAAGGCAGTAGTGTCACAGGGGAGCTGTAAATGAGAAATGTAATTATTGTAATTATTTTAAACCGTTAAAGAATTTAAATAATAGGAGCATTACAAAAAATTATATAGGACTTCAGACATTTTTAAAACTCAAGCCATCATGACAAGCCGTCCATCTTGTCCTAACCAACACAATGGTGTTCTGCTACAGAAGAACCAGTTCAGAGCCGCTCACTGTGAGCTGGACCAATCTTGTTTTTATAGACACCCAACAGTAATGTCCGCTTACCCACCTCACTGACTGACTGAACGCTATTACTGCTAGCATCCACCCAGGTCAGGTCTAAACATAACAGGGACACTTTATTCCCCCCACTTGGCACATTTTCCCCAGAGGTTGAGAGACAAACATTGTGTGAAACCCAGCATGGCCTGACTGGACACTTACACAGTGGTCTAAAACTAGGATCTCAATGAATCCTAGTAAGGTTTTATTTTAAAGTTTAGATTCAAAATTCATAGTATAGTCCAGTCTAAAAATGATTAAGATTGAGGATTAAAGGTATTTGTTGATAAAAATGTTCATGTTCAATATTCTCCTTCCTTACGTGATGCATCGAGTGAGTCTCTGTGGACCTTTCTTCAGACCAGGCCAAACCATGAGGCATATCCATTTGACCATAAATTATAGAGGTAGCTCCAGCCGACCAGTGAGCCGTCCACAGTGACTGCCCATTCATCTCCACCTCACTCCCTACACAATGTGTGCAGTAAACTTAAACGCCCAGCTTTTTGAAGTGCCAAGAGGGGAAAAAAAGTGGATGCTTTGTAATGAGCGAGAGTGAATGGCAGTTCCCCTGTGCCCAACCCCCATCCACACACACATTTTGTAAACAGAGTGAAATATCCACCTATACGAATGCATCTCCTCCTTTCAACAAGTCAAATGAACTGGGATAAGAGTTTTAATGGGATCACATACAGTCTCAATAGAAAACCAGAGAAGAAAGTCTCCCTTTGTGGCTTCTACAAACGTGGAGAAATACACGGCCTAAGTGATTTACAGATTAATTCAATGCAATAAAACCATTCAATTTGAAAACAAGAGTATGTCACAGCTTAATTTTGACCAATAAGGTACTTACAGATAACAAGTATGCTAACATAACAAGTATGCTAACATATATATATTTGGTCTAGACAAGATCCGCCAGGCACCAGATATCACACCACAATGTTTGCTTTTAGCCATTCCAGGTGAGAAACTTGTCCCCATTGCTCTAGTAGTGGTGTTGTTGAAGATAGTATAGTACTGTATACCTATGCATCAGTGTTACATTATGCCATAAACACCACTGTGGTGCTAAAGGGCAAGAAGGCATCATTACTCACATTTTAGAGGACTTTTTAAAAGTTGCATTCCTCACTTCCCAGGGGAAGACAAACTGCCTCAAACAGGAACCTGGGAGTCTGAGAAGATTCACTTTTTAACCCCAAGCCCCCCAAAAAAGACTTATAAATATCCCTCTCGCTCCTCCTCAACAGTCCTGCAAAACAGTTGAATTGTCCTTAAGATTCACAATTGCCATTGAAACAGTGGTCCCACTGCTGCTTGAGCCAAAATTGATTGAAAAAAAAGTAACTGGTCTATAAACAACCTGTGTCATTTCAATGGGATGAGGAATGAAATGTTCTCAATTTCAAGACATATTCCAAGAAAATGTTTCTCAATTGGCTCATTTCCTAAACAAACCTGCAGACTGTGTCCGTCCCCATTGTGGCCAATGATGTCTTGAGAATACATGCTTAATTTACTAGAAATCTAATTTGTGGGCCACAGCCACAGAACCAAATAGAGGATAAAGGACTAATATTGTAAGTGTCATAAATCTATATGGAGGTGATGTTTAGACAACACAGAAGTTTAAATCCAATGAGATGAAAGCTAGTCAATTTCCTTGGAAAAATGATTCACCCATATATATATATATATATATATAAGTAGATATTGTTTAGATTGTTGAAAATGTATCTAAATCTTCCTAATTGACACGATTTAGTTATATAGGCTATTTTCTCCCAAATGTATATATTTTGGTCACCCTTAAAGTAGCCTATTCAGAGGTGGGGAGTAGCCTAATACGTCAATAAAGCCTATTATTGAATGGGATAACAATTGAAAGCAACTTGTTAAGTAGTTTCAGATTCAGTGGAAATGACAAAAATCGACAAAGATGTTGTTTTGACATTATCCGTATTCCGCTGTCCATGCATGTATAGCCCATTTGGGTTCTGGTACAAAGTAATAAGACAACCATGCAAGTTACAACTCCATAAAAGTTCATTGAAATATTAATTTATGTCCTTGCAACAATGATTCCGACAGTCGGTGGAGGGCTGCGTTCCCTTCGGCATCATTGTATGTTATCCTGATATTGGGTGGTCAATTAATACGGCAGCTCGAATCTACTTACAGGGAAACTGTCCGAATCGGCAGGTCCAGCGGTGTATCTGTCAAATCCAAATTACTACAGTCCACAGAATCTCCATTGCAGGTACAGTTCTGAGCACATGGTAAATCTGAGCTCAAACCGTAATTGATTAACAGTTCCAGCGAGAATACTAAATAAAAACCATAGTGGGAACCCGATCCAATTCGCTCCAGGGGCGCCGCCATTTTGTATCCAGTTTAATCGAGCGGCCACTGATCTCTCCTCAAATTGGAAATATGATACAGTTTTAGAGAGACTGAGGTCTGTTATAGTACATCAATTGCGTTGTGCTAAAAGTAAGTAAAAACAAACACTTGTGACGTAGACAATAGGTCTACTCTTCAAATAAGTAATTTAAAACAAGTTAGTCCAACTTTCTCCTCGTGTCCTATGTGGTCTGAAATCAAAGTTGATTCACGGTTTACTTAGCAATAAGGCTACAAACTTGTCAAGTAAACATAATTAAATGGAAGTAGAACTTGTCCATAAAAGGCCGAAAACGAGGACTCTTGGCAAAGCGATTCGTTTTTGGAAACCATTGAAATAATAGGCAAAAAGATTGCAAAAATCAACGGCGGATCCTCATTTTCAATACAACTTTCGGCATGTCAAACATACAAGTGACACACACATTTTCCTATAATAATTTGACACTATCTAAATACTAGCCTATGCGCGTTGCCTCCGCACTCAAAATAAACGTTGAAACGTATCTTCTCTTCATCGCGGGCTTGGAATGTTGGCTAAAACGTGGACTGTGATACAATGTTCCATTGCTATGCAAATGTGGCAGGCAAAGTTTAGTGCCGAAAACTATCGTTGACTTCTCGTTTATGACGCTTGCAAAACGCCAAAAAAAGAAACACCTTGCTTGTGCCAATTGATCCCAATTTCGCCGCACCCTCGACGCGTTATGCTATCCGATGAGCCTAGGAAATGTTTATCAGATGCTGTCCGATTATTAACAAATTCAGTCCCCAACTTCAGACTGTATCCACTATGAGTTGTTTATTCTTGATTTAGTTAACTTTTTCAGTCTTCGTTCCATAGTAGTCCCACTTTGGATGCACAAGGGAACCTCCCATTTCCCTTGCAATTGGCTGTTCAAATTTGAGGAACGGTGAACTCCTAATCTCACTGGCTGTTTAGGATTCTACAGGCGGTTCGACTGCCAGTGACCAGCTGTCACTCACCAGTCGTTGACCCAACCCATGTTTCTCACCCCGGGTGTGAAACCGCACCACCTCCTTTCATGCTCACCGCGTCTTAAAGGGGCGATCAGCAGTTGCTATATACATTTTGGGACTTATACATTAACATGTACCCATTGATTATTGACTAATATAGCGTATAAAGGCCTCATGAGCTTAGTTCAATTGTCGTACCCCATCAGAACCCAAAATATAAGATTGTTTTACTCCAATGTTTGTGAACAAAGAAAATGTAAACACACACTACGTAGCCTCAAAACATGGTTAAAACGATCATTTTGATATCTAGGAATTGGAGAGTGATACAATTTATCCAGCCCCATCCCTCAGCTTTTTACCAAACCAGGGGTGAGGATTAGGCAATGTTATTGTTTTTACTGCTGAGTGCCGCTTTAAAGGGACAAGGACCAGGTTAAAGCACTATAATCGGATAATGATAGCCTTCCGTAATAGATAGCAGTGGAAATGCTGCAAATGCTGTATATAATTCTGATACTACTTTAAGGGAATTCTGCCCTATGTGCACACAAGTGACCACAGGAAACTTAATTGATCAGAGATTAGTTTGTTTAATAAGGATTGCAACCCGGAGTATACACTTACAGTAATTTGCAAGTAACACACTCAGTACAAAGATGGTGTTTTCCCTTTTTATCCCTTACTGAGGATCACCCCGGCCAGGGTGATGTCCCATAACTTTAATACCATATATCGTCATAATTAATAGGTGCTAATACAAAGATGTCTCTGCTTGGCGGAGTTCAGCTTATTGTTATTTGCAGTTAGTTTCCCAATCCTTCTTCCTCCTATTGCTATCAGGTGCCAGCAGAAGTAAGACTGGAACATAGTATCAACAGGAACTGAAAGTAGAGTTTCAACAACACACAACACACTTACAATGTCTCTACCACTGATTCTTAATTGCATACTAAAGCAAAACATTACTCATTGTACTTTTGTACTTACAGGTGTTCCTATAATGTACAGATATTCTAAAATTCCTTTCAACATGAATAATGTTTTTTCGCCCTTAACTTAAAAAAAGATCAAGTAAATCTGACCTCCGCATACCTTAGTAAGCCTACCCTAGGTTGTTGCATTCAGTATGCATTGTAGTTACATAGTAAGGGAGTTGAGCTGTGTTTGTTATTAACATAGGGACTGTCCTATAGTAATTACATTGTTATTATACAGGTATAAGTAGTGTTACCATTTAGTTTACAAACAAAATATATAATCCATTATTGTTGCAATGATGTTGAACTTTTCCTAATTGTAAAAGGATAAAATATATTTGTTGGAGTTGAGTTGTGAGTGTGTATTCAGAATGATCTTTACGTGATTCAGAGGTGTCCTATAATGGGTCTCATGATAGAGCATAATTCTTTCCAAATGGTGAAGTCATGTCCTCCCGTTGTCTCAAAATGCACATCTGCAATAAATTGTTGAACTGGTTAGCCTTTAGGCCTTGTGAACTGTTTTTTTCCGTTTACTTTTTTGTGGCTATGACAGGTCCTATTGATTGACTCAGTATGAGCTATTGCTACATGTTAGGATAAGTCTTGAATTGTCATGCAATTAATGAATCACTACACTGGGGACATGGATATTCACACCCGCAGCACTGCAGATGGTCCTGTTTTCATTTTGCAATTAATAGTTCTAGGTTTCACATTGCTTCACAAGTACTGATCTATGCATAGACAGTGTGCTAGCCCACAGGTGGGGTGAGGTGTTTGTTGCATGTTGTCCCTGATGTTTCCTTGACTGAAACTATGGGCGGTTGAGGGGATACAATCACAGCCATCTGAAATATGTGGCCTTGCATTTTAATGTTCTTTTAAAAGATATGGCATTTAGATCAGGTATTTTGGTGATCTATTTTGAGAATTCTGTTGACATGTTTTCCAATATGATTTATCTGGTGGTGGGGCTTCTTCTGGTGCGCAAATTACTTTTGTGTGACTTTTGGAGTCATAATTCTGCTGTACCAGCTGTGAATGTGCATGAGGATCTGTCAAATTAAACCTTAAAGTTCATCTTGTTGATAACAAATGAAATATTAGTTGAATTAATTCACAGAGTTATAATTCACCTTTGTCCAGGGAAGGTTTACATGCCATAAATGTTATTCATTGTACAAAGAATATAACTATCACTAGATAATGTACCAAACAAACTAAAGAGATAGAAAGATAGCTCACCAGATATTTTACACTTTGTTCAATACACGTACTGTAAACTTGTGTGTTGAATTACTACATGCTGTGATGAAAAGAATGTGAAAGTCACTCCATCACAACACAAGACAATGGCACCATCCTGCACCACATGTATGTAGCCTGATTCCATGGAGACGTTAGACATATTTCAACAACTTTGAATGGATTGACGGATTGATTTATGAGTGTGGCTGCTCGGTTTGAGGGAGAGAGGATCCACAGCGTGAGGAAGGCGTTAACAGCTATGGCTGCCACAACTGGACTTCTGCTTTCCCTGTGATCCACATCTGGGTCTGACTCTGTGATGTTTGAGTGATGGGAGAGTGGATGTGAATTTCTCATGAGAGTGTGCTGTAAAGGAGGTCATGAGCGCATCAGATGAGCGAAGCTCCTTCTCTCTCTCTCTCTCTCTGTGCATGGAAGCTTTTTAACACCAACAACAACCAATATTGACTTTGATCTCAGACCCTTCTTATGAACACATTTTCCTTCATGAACAAGTTTTATATATTGAAAAATTATTAGCGTATTAGCGTACACCTAATATGTTCCCCCTGTTGAGGATGTTCATTATATATTAAGGTTGAACCAATATTACATGTAACGAAAATGAAATATGAAATGATGTGAAATTGAATGAAACAATAATGTATGTTGACGCTAATATGATGTACAATATTCCATTATGTTTCTATATTACATGTAACAATAGCATAATATAATATAACAATAGCATAATATATTTAATATGCCATGTACTATTTTTTAACAGTTTCACTAATTAATTTTCATTCACTTCATCATTATGACACACCCCTCACCACTGTCATTGGTTACACTAATTGCACTGTGTGTCTATATAACCTGGTTCAAGTATTTATGACATTACCCTGAGGAAGGCACAGTGATGCCAAAACGTTGGTAAAGACCCATTAAATTGCTGGGAGATTATACATGGAGTGAGCGATTTTCTTTATTTTGATAGTTTAACACCAACCATACCATGCGTTTGCACAGCTGGAATGGGATGAAAGCTGGAAGTGGAGGCCAGGCAGTTAAAAAGAAGGTGCAATGCATAAAGATGTTTGGACTTGGTATGGAGAGAATGGTGCTGAGGAGAATTTTGTTGGTATGTTAAATACTTTTCACATTGTGAGATTATTCCACAGTTTATTGAGGACGAAGGCTGGAAGGGGGATTGTGGGGCCCGGAATGAGTTGTCACACTTGTCTTACTGGAGTCTTCAAAGATAACGAGCCATCTGCTTGAGCCTGTCATCAACAATACAACAGAGAGGTGTGAAACGAGGCCTACTCATCAAACTCTCATTGGATGGCTAACGGGTGTGCGTGAGCATGGAAATGCCTTGCTATTGGGTAGCATAGACAGTTGGACATGTCCTGTCATACAAGGCTGTTTGCTAAGTGGTGTGATGCGTGATCTGAGAGAAAGCAGGGGGGAAAGCAGAGGCACACAGATGTAGAAGGGGAAAATATGAAAGGACAACACTCACTAATAGAGTTAAGCCCTCTCGGGAAGGAGTGCAAGTTTCAGTTGCACTCTTTTGAGCACTCACTCTCTGCTAAAGGGACTATTATATCTTTCACTTATCCCTTTTAATCTCTTGTATACGCTCTCAACTTGTCCAATTTGGGTCAGTGTATTTAGAAGTATTGAGAGATGTGGGCCATAAAAACCTGTTTGTAGAAAACCAGAAACAAGTATACCACACAGGTCATGAACCTAACACCTGTAGCTGGAGGAGGGTGAAAACAAAGAGCGTGCTGAATAGACAAGGTTGTGGTGCAATGAATTCCACACAACCAACCACTCCCCACCCAGGTGTCCAAACAAGATAACTGGATTTTCTTTTTTTATATTTATTGAAAGTGTGTACTAACATTTACATTTCTCACCATTGTTTGTCTAATGAAGTGAGTAAATCTCACCCAGCTCTTCCAAGTTGCTGTCATTGGCCAGGGCTTGCCGTTCAGCGGCGCAAGACAATGAGCTATGCCTCCTCCTTCCCTTCCCCAACCTGCTCTGCTGAAGGGTGGGCGTGGCATACACTCCAACACTGTCTTTTACTCATGTACCTCAGTCAATGTCAACTACAGTGAAGGCATCCATTGTTAAAAACAGGACTGTGTCTACAGTTGTTTCCAATGCTTTTCAACAGATGTTTACCTCTGTCGTACGTCCCTCATGTCCTTACATCAGACAAAGTTGAACACAGTACACTGATTGAGTCAAGGCTTCGGTTGGGAGGAGAACGGGTGACTTATTTGTTTATTTGACTGTGTTTGTTTTAATAGGCCTTGAAGCGATGGCCTGGAGCAGTTTTTGTTCTGTCCCAGGAAAGGAATGTTATAGCTCTTTGAAAGGTGACTTCTGTGTAGCGTGGCCGCCCAGCATTTGTCTGGGAGCTTTCTTTGTTCTGTGCTTTTAGTGCGAATGCATTAGTGCCAAGACTTTCTCTCTCTTGTCCCTCTCTTCAAGTTTCTGCTTCATTGGCCCCAAGAAAGACTTAAAGGCCCAGTGCAGTCAGAATTCAGCGGATAAAAATAGCACTGTAAAAGTACTGTATAAAACAATTGTATCAGTGTTATTTCCTGATAGTTGCTGGTTGAAAATACAATCAACACCTGAGCTTCGAATCAGCCGGTTTGCATGTGTAGGGCTTCCCATGGTGATATCACCATGTGGTAAATTGATTAATATTGATATAGAAATGTCTGCATTGGGCCTTTAAAGTAATCTATTACAGTAAGGTACTTAAAGCGCCATTTTAATCTCAAGTAGTCTGGCGTCGACAGTGATGTTCACTTCGCTATTAGTTTCTACTGACTCTGAAAATCACCAAAAGAAAGATGCCCAGGGTCCCTGCTCATCTGCGTGAACGTGCCTTAGGCATGCTGCAAGGAGGCATGAGAACTGCAGATGTGGCCAGGGCAATAAATTGCAATGTCCTTACTGTGAGATGCCTAAGACAGCGCTACAGGGAGACAGGACGGACAGCTGATCGTCCTCGCAGTGGCAGACCACGTGTAACAACACCTGCACAGGATCGGTACATCTGAACATCACACCTGCGGGACAGGTACAGGATTGCGTTCCTGGTGTAACAGGATTGTTACACCAGGAACGCACAATCCCTCCATCAGTGCTCAAACTGTCCGCAATAGGCTGAGAGAGGCTCGACTGAGGGCTTGTAGGACTGTTGTAAGGCAGGTCCTCACCAGACATCACCGGCAACAACGTCGCCTATGGGCATAAAACCACTGTCGCTGGACCAGACAGGACTGGCAAAAAGTGCTCTTCACTGACAAGTCGCGGTTTTGTCTCACCAGGGATGAAGGTTGGATTTGCGTTTATCATTGAAGGAATGAGCGTTACACCGAGGCCTGTACTCTGGAGCGAGATTGATTTGGAGGTGTAGGGTCCGTCTTGGTCAGGGCCGGTGTGTCACAGCATCATCAGACTGAGCTTGTTGTCATTGCAGGCAATCTCAACGCTGTGAGTTACAGGGAAGACATCCTCCTCATGTGGTACCCTTCCTGCAGGCTCATCATGACATGACCCTCCAGCATGACAATGTCACCAGCCATACTGCTTGATCTGTGCGTGATTTCCTGCAAGACAGGAATGTCAGTGTTCTGCCATGGCCAGCGAAGAGCCCGGATCTCAATCCCATTGAGTGAGCACGTCTGGGACCTATTGGATCGGAGAGTGAGGGATAGGGCTATTCCCCCCAGAAATGTCCGGGAATGTAACGATAACTGAACTAAATGACTTCTGCCCCATAGCACTCACTTCTGTCATCATGAAGTGCTTTGTCAAGGATAATATCACCTCCACCTTAGACTTCAGTTTGCATACCACCCCAATAGGTCCACAGACGACACAATCGCCATCATACTCCACACTGCCCTATCCCATCTGGACAAAAGGAATACCTATGTAAGAATGCTGTTCATTGACTACAGCTCAGCATTCACCACCATAGTACCCTCCAAGCTTATCATCAAGCTGGAGACCCTGGGTCTCCTGTACTTTCTGACGGGCTAGGCCCCAGGTGTTGAAGGTAGATAACAACATCTCCACTTTGCTGACCCTCAACACTGGGGCCCCATAACGATGCGTACTCAGCCCCCTCCTGTACTCCCTATTCACCCACGACTGCGTGGCCATGCACACCTCCAACTCAATCATGAAGTTTGCGACAACATAACAGTTGTGGGCTTGATTACCAACAACGACGAGACAGCCTACAAGGAGGAGGTGAGGGCACTCAGAGTGTGGTGTCAGGAAAACAACCCTTCACTCAATGTCAACAAAACAAAGGAGATTATCGTGGGCCTCAGGAAACAGCAGAGGGAGCACCACACCTATCCACATCGAAGGGAAAGCAGTGGAGAGGGTGGAACGTTTTAAGTTCCTCGGCGTACACATCACAGACAAACTGAAATGGTCCACTCACACAGACAATGTTTTGAGGAAGGCTCAACAGCGCCTATTCAACCTCAGGAGGCTGAAGAAATCCTGTCGGGCTGTATCACAGCCTTGTACGGCAACTCTTACCACCCTCAACCGCAAGGCTCTCCAGAGGATGGTGCATTCTGCACAACGCATCACCGGGGGCAAACTACCTGCCCTCCATGACACCTACAGCACCCGATGTCAAAAAGATCATCAAGGACATCAACCACCCGAGCCACTGCCTGTTCACACTGCTACCATCCAGAAGGCGAGGTCAGTACAGGTGCATCAAATCTGGGACCAAGACTGAAAAACAGCTTTTATCTCAAGGCCATCAGACTGTAAACAACAATCACTAACTCAGAGAGGCTGCTGCCTACATTGAGACCCAATCAATGGCCACTTTAATAAATGGATCACTAGTCGCTTTATACAATGCATTCTAAATAATGCCAATTTTAATAATGTTATCATCATATGTATCACATGTATATACTGTATTTTATACCATCAATTGTACCTTGCCTATGCCACTCGGCCGCTCGGCCATCGCTCATCCATATACTTGCATGTACATATCCTCATTGTAACGGTGGCGACCCTCGCCGCTAACCTTGGCCTAGGAAACCTAACAACAGGCCCCACTGGACTGAGGTAGCTCAGGACCGAGGGGAAGCTCGGGACCGAGGGGAAGCTCGGGACCGAGGGGAAGCTCGGGAGTGAGAGGAAGCTCGGGAGTGAGAGGAAGCTCGGGAGTGAGAGGAAGCTCAGGAGTGAGGGGAAGCTCAGGCAGGTTGATGGATCTACCAGATCCTGGCTGGCTGGTGGTTCCGGCAGATCCTGGCTGACTAGCGGATCCTGGCTGACTGGCGGATCCTGGCCGACTGGCGGATCCTGGCCGACTGGCGGATCCTGGCAGTTCTGGCAGATCCTGGCTGACTGGTGGATCCTGGCAGACTGGCGGATCCTGGCTGAATGGCGGATCTAACTGGTCCTGGCTGACTGGCAGATCCTGGCCGACTGGCGGATCCTGGCCGACTGGCAGATCCTGGCCGACTGGCAGATCCTGGCCGACTGGCAGATCCTGGCCGACTGGCAGATCCTGGCAGTTCTGGCAGATCCTGGCTGACTGGTGGATCCTGGCAGACTGGCGGATCCTGGCTGAATGGCGGATCTAACTGGTCCTGGCTGACTGGCAGATCCTGGCCGACTGGCGGATCCTGGCCGACTGGCAGATCCTGGCCGACTGGCAGATCCTGGCCGACTGGCAGATCCTGGCCGACTGGCAGTTCTGGCGGATCCTGGCCGACTGGCGGATCCTGGCCGACTGGCAGATCCTGGTTGACTGGCAGATCCTGGCCGACTGGCAGATCTGGCGGATCCTGGCAGACTGGCGGATCCTGGCTGACTGGCAGTTCTGGCGGATCCTGGCTGACTGGTAGTTCTGGCAGATCCTGGCTGACTGGCGGATCCTGGCCGACTGGCGGATCCTGGCCGACTGGCAGATCCTGGCCGACTGGCAGATCCTGGCCGATTGGCGGATCCTGGCCGACCTGGCAGATCCTGGCCGACTGGCAGATCCTGGCTGACTGGCAGATCCTGGTTGACTGGCAGTTCTGGCGGATCCTGGCAGACTGGCGGATCCTGGCAGACTGGCGGATCCTGGCAGACTGGCGGATCCTGGCTGACTGGCAGTTCTGGCAGATCCTGGCTGACTGGCGGATCCTGGCTGACTGGCGGATCCTGGCAGACTGGCGGATCCTGGCAGACTGGCGGATCCTGGCAGACTGGCGGATCCTGGCTGACTGGCGGATCCTGGCACACTGGCGGATCCTGGCTGAATGGTGGATCTAACTGATCCTGGCAGACTGGCGGATCCTGGCTGACTGGCAGATCCTGCCCGACTGGCAGATCCTGGCCGACTGGCAGTTCTCGCAAATCCTGTCAGACTGGCGGATCCTGGAAGACTGGCGGATCCTGGCAGACTGGCGGATCCTGGCCGACTGGCGGATCCTGGCCGACTGGCAGTTCTGGCGGATCCTGGCTGATCCTGGCCGACTGGCAGTTCTGGCAGATCCTGGCTGACTGGCGGATCCTGGCAGATCCTGGCAGACTGGCGGATTCTGGCAGACTGGCGGATCCTGGCTGACTGGCGGATCCTGGCCGACTGGCAGATCCTGGCTGACTGGCAGATCCTGGTTGACTGGCAGTTCTGGCGGATCCTGGCAGACTGGTGGATCCTGGCAGACTGGCGGATCCTGGCTGACTGGCAGTTCTGGCAGATCCTGGCTGACTGGCGGATCCTGGCAGACTGGCGGATCCTGGCAGACTGGCGGATCCTGGCTGACTGGCGGATCCTGGCACACTGGCGGATCCTGGCTGAATGGTGGATCTAACTGATCCTGGCAGACTGGCGGATCCTGGCTGACTGGCAGATCCTGCCCGACTGGCAGATCCTGGCCGACTGGCAGTTCTCGCAGATCCTGTCAGACTGGCGGATCCTGGCAGACTGGCGGATCCTGGCCGACTGGCGGATCCTGGCCGACTGGCAGTTCTGGCGGATCCTGGCTGATCCTGGCCGACTGGCAGTTCTGGAAGATCCTGGCTGACTGGCGGATCCTGGCAGACTGGCGGATCCTGGCAGACTGGCGGATCCTGGCTGACTGGCGGATCCTGGCCGACTGGCGGATCCTGGCTGACTGGCGGATCCCGGCCGACTGGCAGTTCTGGTGGATCCTGGCTGACTGGCGGATCCTGGCAGACTGGCGGATCCTGGCAGACTGGCGGATCCTGGCTGACTGGTGGATCCTGGCAGACTGGTGGATCCTGGCTGACTGGCGGATCTAACTGATCCTGGCAGACTGGCGGCTCTGGCGGATCCTGGCTGACTGGCGGCACTGGTGGTGCTGGGCAGACTGGCGGCACTGGCGGCGCTGGGCAGACTGGCGGGACTGGCGGCGCTGGGCAGACTGGCGGCACTGGCGGCGCTGGGCAAACTGGTAGCTCAGACGGCGCTGGGCAGACGGGTGAAAAAGGCTCTGGCAGCGCTGGACTGAGGAACACTGGTGCCTCTGGAATGAGGGGCTCTGGCGTCTCTGGCATGAGGGCGGTAGCTCTGACGGGCGGGACACACTGTAGGCCTGATGCGTGGTGCTGGAACTGGTGGTAATGGGCCACGCACCTCCGGGTGAGTGCAAGGAACAGGACACACCGGGTTGTGAAGGTGTACTGGAGTCCTGGTGTGTATAGCCGGCATCAAATCCCCTGGAACTCCAACACACGTTTCAGGCTGAGTACGAGGAACTGACATGGGTGACATCGGACAGCTAACACGCTCCTCAGGGCGAATGCCGTGCATACTATGCCAAACCAACAGCTTTCTTTCTACTCTGTCCAATACATCCTCCACACTCTCAGACTCAGCACTCTGCTTCGCCGACAGCTCCAATTCCATCCATGGCTCCTTACGGTAAACAGGGGGAGTTGGCTCAGGTCTGACTCCTGACTCTGCCACACTCTCCCTGTGCTCGGGCTTCCAGCCGCTCTGCCGTGCTAGCTCCTCATAATGCCGCCTCTCTGCTTTCGCTGCCTCCAGCTCGGCTTTGTGGCGGCAATATTCCCCTGGCTCTGCCCAGGGTCCTTTTCCGTCAAGGATCAAATCAAATAAAATTGTATTTGTCACATACACATGGTTAGCAGATGTTAATGCGAGTGTAGCGAAATGCTTGTGCTTCTAGTTCCGACAATGCAGTGATAACCAACAAGTAATCTAACTAACAATTCCAAAACTACTGTCTTATACACAGTGTAAGGGGATACAGAATATGTACATAAGGATATATGAATGAGTGATGGTACAGAGCAGCATACAGTAGATGGTATCGAGTACAGTATATACATATGAGATGAGAATGTAGACAAAGTTAACAAAGTGGCATAGTTAAAGTGGCTAGTGATACATGTATTACATAAGGATGCAGTCGATGATGTAGAGTACAGTATATACGTATGTATATACATTATTCATATGAGATGAATAATGTAGGGTAAGTAACATTATATAAGGTAGCATTGTTTAAAGTGGCTAGTGATATATTTACATCATTTCCCATCAATTCCCATTATTAAAGTGGCTGGAGTTGGGTCAGTGTCAATGACCGTGTGTTGGCAGCAGCCACTCAATGTTAGTGGTGGCTGTTTAACAGTCTGATGGCCTTGAGATAGAAGCTGTTTTTCAGTCTCTCGGTCCCAGCTTTGATGCACCTGTACTGACCTCGCCTTCTGGATGATAGTGGGGTGAACAGGCAGTGGTTCGGGTGGTTGATGTCCTTGATGATCTTTATGGCCTTCCTGTAACATCGGGTGGTGTAGGTGTCCTGGAGGGCAGGTAGTTTGCCCCCGGTCTTGCGTTGTGCAGACCTCACTACCCTCTGGAGAGCCTTACGGTTGAGGGCGGAGCAGTTGCCGTACCAGGCGGTGATACAGCCCGCCAGGATGCTCTCGATTGTGCATCTGTAGAAGTTTGTGAGTGCTTTTGGTGACAAGCCGAATTTCTTCAGGCTCCTGAGGTTGAAGAGGCGCTGCTGCACCTTCTTCACGACGCTGTCAGTGTGAGTGGACCAATTCAGTTTGTCTGTGATGTGTATGCCGAGGAACTTAAAACTTGCTACCCTCTCCACTACTGTTCCATCGATGTGGATAGGGGGGTGTTCCCTCTGCTGTTTCCTGAAGTCCACAATCATCTCCTTAGTTTTGTTGACGTTGAGTGTGAGGTTATTTTCCTGACACCACACTCCGAGGGCCCTCACCTCCTCCCTGTAGGCCGTCTCGTCGTTGTTGGTAATCAAGCCTACCACTGTTGTGTCGTCCGCAAACTTGATGATTGAGTTGGAGGCGTGCGTGACCACGCAGTCGTGGGTGAACAGGGAGTACAGGAGAGGGCTCAGAACGCATCCTTGTGGGGCCCCCGTGTTGAGGATCAGCGGGGAGGAGATGTTGTTGCCTACCCTCACCACCTGGGGGCGGCCCGTCAGGAAGTCCAGTACCCAGTTGCACAGGGCGGGGTCGAGACCCAGGGTCTCGAGCTTGATGACGAGCTTGGAGGGTACTATGGTGTTGAATGCCGAGCTGTAGTCGATGAACAGCATTCTCACATAGGTATTCCTCTTGTCCAGGTGGGTTAGGGCAGTGTGCAGTGTGGTTGAGATTGCATCGTCTGTGGACCTATTTGGGCGGTAAGCAAATTGGACTGGGTCTCTAGGGTGTCAGGTAGGGTGGAGGTGATATGGTCCTTGACTAGTCTCTCAAAGCACTTCATGATGACGGAATTGAGTGCTACGGGGGGCGGTAGTCGTTTAGCTCAGTTACCTTAGCTTTCTTGGGAACAGGAACAATGGTGGCCCTCTTGAAGCATGTGGGAACAGCAGACTGGTATAGGGATTGATTGAATATGTCCGTAAACACACCGGCCAGCTGGTCTGCGCATGCTCTGAGGGCGCGGCTGGGGATGCCGTCTGGGCCTGCAGCCTTGCGAGGGTTAACACGTTTAAATGTCTTACTCACCTTGGCTGCAGTGAAGGAGAGACCGCATGTTTTCGTTGCAGGCCGTGTCAGTGGCATTGTATTGTCCTCAAAGCGGGCAAAAAAGTTATTTAGTCTGCCTGGGAGCAAGACATCCTGGTCCGTGACTGGGCTGGGTTTCTTCTTGTAGTCCGTGATTGACTGTAGACCCTGCCACATACCTCTTGTGTCTGAGCCATTGAATTGAGATTCCACTTTGTCTCTGTACTGACGCTTAGCTTGTTTAATAGCCTTGCGGAGGGAATAGCTGCAAGCTATCCCAAGTCCATTTATCCAAATAGTGCAGCCTCTCCCACTGCTGCTGCTGCTGCTTCTCCTGTTGCTGCCTTTGCTGCTGCTGCTGTTGCTCCTGCTGCACCTGTCACTTCTCCTGCTGCTGCTGTTGCTGCTGCCTCTGTTTACCACGCCGTGTGATGTGTTTGATCCTTGGTTTGTGGGTGATTCTGTAACGGTTTTCTTCTGGTGAAAGAGAGGCGGACCAAAAGGCAGCGTGGTGGTTATTCATGTTTTTAATAAAGACGACTATACATGAACAGACTAAACAAAACAAGAAAAGTGAAAACCTAAACAGTCCTATCTGGTGCAAACACAGAGACAGTAACAATCACCCACAAAACCCAACACAAAACAGGCTACCTAAATATGGTTCCCAATCAGAGACAATGACTAACACCTGCCTCTGATTGAGAACCATATCAGGCCAAACATAGAAATAGACAAACCAGACACACAACATAGAATGCCCACCCAGCTCACGTCCTGACCAACACTAGAACAAGGAAAACACATACGAACGATGGACAGAACGTGACACTCATTCACCCCTTTAGATTTCTGTGTATTAGGTAGTGGTTGGGAAATTGTTAGATTACTTGTTAGATATTACTGCATTGTCAGAACTAGAAGCACAAGCATTTCGCTACACTTGCATTAATATCTGCTAACCGTGTGTATGTCACAAATAAAATTGTATATCAAATAATTTCTGTTTAACAATTAAGTGCCTTACTGTGATTATTTTCAATTAAAGGAATGATTCACCCATTTTGAATGTTATATTGTTTTTGTGCATCTCTGAGAGATGTTCTATCTATTCCCTGGGTCATTTAATGTTTTCCTGTGTATCTGAGCTATTGCCATTCAAGCAGGCAGAAATTCAGCTGGTATGACGTAGCATTACGATAAAGCCGCTCTCACTACACTGTAAGTTAATAAGAATACATATTTTAGATCACAAAAATGTCTATCATACTTGTCAAATTTCAATACGGGCCGATGTCATAACACGTGAGGCTTTTCTCTTGAATGAGCCATTGATCCTATTTTTGCAATATTCCTACCCTAAGAAATATGTAATTTAACACAGGGTGCAGCACATTTCTCCTACAATATTTGTCTGCCTATTCAGTCCAGGGTGCATTGCATGGTGCCGTTGCATTTCTGTTGCGAATGTCAGACTACATTCTCTGAGGCACATCGATCTGCAGGTTGAACATGGTGTGACTGTAGACTTCTAAATTGATAGTGCAGTTTGTTTAGGTGATTGTACAGCTGACTAGCTACTTCACATGCTGATATTGTCATGTTTTGTCATATATTGTCTTGTCCTTGTGCTTTCCCTTCTGTTCGTTTCCCCCTGCTGGTCTTGTTGGGTTCGTTCCCTCTTTCTGTCCCTCTCTCTCCCCCTCCCTCTCTCACTCTCCCGCTCTCTCTTCTCTCTATCGTTCCGTTCCTGCTCCCAGCTGTTCCTATTCCCCTAATCAATCATTTAGTCTTCCCACACCTGTTCCCGATCCTTTTCCCTGATTAGAGTCCCTATTTCTCTTCTTGTTTTCCGTTTCTGCCCTGTCGGTTCCTTGTCTAGAATTCACCGTGCTGTGTTTGTGTATCGCCCTGTCGTGTCGTGTTTTCCTCAGATGCTGCGTGGTGAGCAGGTGTCTGAGTCTGTCTGGTTCAAGTGCCTTCCCGAGGCAACCTGCTGTTCACCTGCTGTTCAAGATCGAGTCTCCAGTTTGTCCTCGTCATTTCGAGTGAAAGTTGTGTTTTTTTGATTGTATTTACTTTACTGGATTAAAGACTCTGTTTTCGCCAAGTCGCTTTTGGGTCCTCTTTCACCTGCATGACAGAAGGAACCGACCAAGGAATGGACCCAGCGACTTCAGACGCTCGTTACACTGCCGTCGAGATCCAAGGAGCCATGCTCGGCAGACACGAGCAGGAATTGTCTGCTGCTCGCCATGCCGTGGAGAACCTGGCCGCTCAGGTTTCCGACCTCTCTGGACAGTTCCAGAGTCTACGTCTCGTGCCACCTGTTACTTCCTGGCCTGCCGAGCCTCCAGAACCTAGGGTTAATAACCCACCTTGCTACTCCGGGCAGCCCACTGAGTGCCGCTCCTTTCTCACGCAGTGTGAGATTGTGTTCTCTCTCCAACCCAACACATACTCTAGAGAGAGAGCTCGGGTTGCTTACGTCATTTCACTCCTTACTGGCCGGGCTCGAGAATGGGGCACAGCTATCTGGGAGGCAAGGGCTGATTGCTCTAACAAGTTCCAGAACTTTAAAGAGGAGATGATTCGGGTTTTTGACCGTTCAGTTTTTGGTAGGGAGGCTTCTAGGGCCCTGGCTTCCTTATGCCAAGGTGAACGGTCCATAACGGATTATTCTATTGAGTTTCGCACTCTTGCTGCCTCTAGTGAGTGGAACGAGCCGGCGCTGCTCGCTCGTTTTCTGGAGGGACTCCACGCAGTGGTTAAGGATGAGATTCTCTCCCGGGAGGTTCCTTCAGATGTGGACTCTTTGATTGCTCTCGCCATCCGCATAGAACGACGGGTAGATCTTCGTCACCGGGCTCGTGGAAGAGAGCTCGCATCAACGGTGTTTCCCTGCTCCGCATCGCAACCATCTCCCTCCTCTGGCTCAGAGACTGAGCCCATGCAGCTGGGAGGGATTCGCATCTCGACTAAGGAGAGGGAACGGAGGATCACCAACCGCCTGTGCCTCTATTGCGGAGTTGCTGGACATTTTGTTAATTCATGTCCAGTAAAGCCAGAGCTCATCTGTAAGCGGAGGGCTACAGGTGAGCGCAACTACTCAAGTCTCTCCATCAAAATCCTGTACTACTTTGTCGGTCCATCTACGCTGGACCGGTTCGGGTGCTACATGTAGTGCCTTGATAGACTCTGGGGCTGAGGGTTGTTTCATGGACGAAGCATGGGTTCGGAAACATGACATTCCTTTCAGAGAGTTAGAGAAGCCTACGCCCATGTTCGCCTTAGATGGTAGTCATCTTCCCAGTATCAGATTTGAGACACTACCTTTAACCCTCACAGTATCTGGTAACCACAGTGAGACTATTTCTTTTTGATTTTCCGTTCACCGTTTACACCTGTTGTTTTGGGTCATCCCTGGCTAGTATGTCATAATCCTTCTATTAATTGGTCTAGTAATTCTATCCTATCCTGGAACGTTTCTTGTCATGTGAAGTGTTTAATGTCTGCCATCCCTCCCGTTTCTTCTGTCCCTACTTCTCAGGAGGAACCTGGCGATTTGACAGGAGTGCCGGAGGAATATCATGATCTGCGCACGGTCTTCAGTCGGTCCCGAGCCAACTCCCTTCCTCCTCACCGGTCGTATGATTGTAGTATTGATCTCCTTCCGGGGACCACTCCTCCTCGGGGTAGACTATACTCTCTGTCGGCTCCCGAACGTAAGGCTCTCGAGGATTATTTGTCTGTGTCTCTTGACGCCGGTACCATAGTGCCTTCTTCCTCTCCGGCCGGGGCGGGGTTCTTTTTGTTAAGAAGAAGGACGGTACTCTGCGCCCCTGCGTGGATTATCGAGGGCTGAATGACATAACGGTTAAGAATCGTTATCCGCTTCCCCTTATGTCATCAGCCTTCGAGATTCTGCAGGGAGCCAGGTGCTTTACTAAGTTGGACCTTCGTAACGCTTACCATCTCGTGCGCATCAGAGAGGGGGACGAGTGGAAAACGGCGTTTAACACTCCGTTAGGGCATTTTGAGTACCGGGTTCTGCCGTTCGGTCTCGCCAATGCGCCAGCTGTTTTTCAGGCATTAGTTAATGATGTTCTGAGAGACATGCTGAACATCTTTGTTTTTGTCTATCTTGACGATATCCTGATTTTTTCTCCGTCACTCGAGATTCATGTTCAGCACGTTCGACGTGTTCTACAGCGCCTTTTAGAGAATTGTCTCTACGTAAAGGCTGAGAAGTGCTCTTTTCATGTCTCCTCCGTTACTTTTCTCGGTTCCGTTATTTCCGCTGAAGGCATTCAGATGGATTCCGCTAAGGTCCAAGCTGTCAGTGATTGGCCCGTTCCAAGGTCACGTGTCGAGTTGCAGCGCTTTTTAGGTTTCGCTAATTTCTATCGGCGTTTCATTCGTAATTTCGGTCAAGTTGCTGCCCCTCTCACAGCTCTTACTTCTGTCAAGACGTGTTTTAAGTGGTCCGGTTCCGCCCAGGGAGCTTTTGATCTTCTAAAAGAACGTTTTACGTCCGCTCCTATCCTCGTTACTCCTGACGTCACTAGACAATTCATTGTCGAGGTTGACGCTTCAGAGGTAGGCGTGGGAGCCATTCTATCCCAGCGCTTCCAGTCTGACGATAAGGTTCATCCTTGCGCTTATTTTTCTCATCGCCTGTCGCCATCTGAGCGCAACTATGATGTGGGTAACCGTGAACTGCTCGCCATCCGCTTAGCCCTAGGCGAATGGCGACAGTGGTTGGAGGGGGCGACCGTTCCTTTTGTCGTTTGGACAGACCATAAGAACCTTGAGTACATCCGTTCTGCCAAACGACTTAATGCCCGTCAAGCTCGTTGGGCGTTGTTTTTCGCTCGTTTCGAGTTTGTGATTTCTTACCGTCCGGGTAGCAAGAACACCAAGCCTGATGCCTTATCCCGTCTGTTTAGTTCTTCTGTGGCTTCTACTGATCCCGAGGGGATTCTTCCTTATGGGCGTGTTGTCGGGTTAACAGTCTGGGGAATTGAAAGACAGGTTAAGCAAGCACTCACGCACACTGCGTCGCCGCGCGCTTGTCCTAGTAACCTCCTTTTCGTTCCTGTTTCCACTCGTCTGGCTGTTCTTCAGTGGGCTCACTCTGCCAAGTTAGCTGGTCATCCCGGTGTTCGAGGCACTCTTGCGTCTATTCGCCAGCGCTTTTGGTGGCCGACTCAGGAGCGTGACACGCGCCGTTTCGTGGCTGCTTGTTCGGACTGCGCGCAGACTAAGTCGGGTAACTCTCCTCCTGCCGGTCGTCTCAGACCGCTCCCCATTCCTTCTCGACCATGGTCTCACATCGCCCTAGACTTCATTACCGGTCTGCCTTTGTCCTGCGGGGAAGACTGTGATTCTTACGGTTGTCGATAGGTTCTCTAAGGCGGCACATTTCATTCCCCTCGCTAAACTTCCTTCCGCTAAGGAGACGGCACAAATCATTATCGAGAATGTATTCAGAATTCATGGCCTCCCGTTAGACGCCGTTTCAGACAGAGGCCCGCAATTCACGTCACAGTTTTGGAGGGAGTTCTGTCGTTTGATTGGTGCGTCCGTCAGTCTCTCTTCCGGGTTTCATCCCCAGTCTAACGGTCAAGCAGAGAGGGCCAATCAGACGATTGGTCGCATACTACGCAGCCTTTCTTTCAGAAACCCTGCGTCTTGGGCAGAACAGCTCCCTGGGCAGAATACGCTCACAATTCGCTTCCTTCGTCTGCTACCGGGTTATCTCCGTTTCAGAGTAGTCTGGGTTACCAGCCTCCTCTGTTCTCATCCCAGCTTGCCGAGTCCAGCGTTCCCTCCGCTCAAGCGTTTGTCCAACGTTGTGAGCGCACCTGGAGGAGGGTGAGGTCTGCACTTTGCCGTTACAGGGCACAGACTGTGAGAGCCGCCAATAAACGCAGGATTAAGAGTCCAAGGTATTGTTGCGGCCAGAGAGTGTGGCTTTCCACTCGCAACCTTCCCCTTACGACAGCTTCTCGTAAGTTGACTCCGCGGTTCATTGGTCCGTTCCGTGTCTCCCAGGTCGTCAATCCTGTCGCTGTGCGACTGCTTCTTCCGCGACATCTTCGTCGCGTCCATCCTGTCTTCCATGTCTCCTGTGTCAAGCCCTTTCTTCGCACCCCCGTTCGTCTTCCCTCCCCCCCCTCCCGTCCTTGTCGAGAGCGCACCTATTTACAAGGTACATAAGATCATGGACATGCGTTCTCGGGGACGGGGTCACCAATACTTAGTGGATTGGGAGGGTTACGGTCCTGAGGAGAGGAGTTGGGTTCCGTCTCGGGACGTGCTGGACCGTTCACTCATTGATGATTTCCTCCGTTGCCGCCAGGATTCCTCCTCGAGTGCGCCAGGAGGCGCTCGGTGAGTGGGGGGGTACTGTCATGTTTTGTCATATATTGTCTTGTCCTTGTGCTTTCCCTTCTGTTCGTTTCCCCCTGCTGGTCTTGTTGGGTTCGTTCCCTCTTTCTGTCCCTCTCTCTCCCCCTCCCTCTCTCACTCTCCCGCTCTCTCTTCTCTCTATCGTTCCGTTCCTGCTCCCAGCTGTTCCTATTCCCCTAATCAATCATTTAGTCTTCCCACACCTGTTCCCGATCCTTTTCCCTGATTAGAGTCCCTATTTCTCTTCTTGTTTTCCGTTTCTGCCCTGTCGGTTCCTTGTCTAGAATTCACCGTGCTGTGTTTGTGTATCGCCCTGTCGTGTCGTGTTTTCCTCAGATGCTGCGTGGTGAGCAGGTGTCTGAGTCTGTCTGGTTCAAGTGCCTTCCCGAGGCAACCTGCTGTTCACCTGCTGTTCAAGATCGAGTCTCCAGTTTGTCCTCGTCATTTCGAGTGAAAGTTGTGTTTTTTTTGATTGTATTTACTTTACTGGATTAAAGACTCTGTTTTCGCCAAGTCGCTTTTGGGTCCTCTTTCACCTGCATGACAGATATTGACTTTAGTATTATTGCTACCTAATTAGCTACCCAGCCCATAGAGAGAGCACTGCATTGTGGGTTTTGTAGTCGACTTGAGCTGTAACAGATTTCCACAATGCTATTTACGTTGCTACCAACGTTATTATAACGACAAAATGAAACAATTGTTCACAAAAATATTGTTCTGACATATTAGTGTTATTTAACACAGTAAATGATATGAATTAGGGGTTTTGCGTGGATTATTCCTGTAAAATTGTCAAAAAGAAACAAAAATAACTTCTTAGCAAAGAACAATTTCTCAAGCAAGAATATTGCTATGACTGTCTGGGAGTGGTTTGAGTGGGGAGGGGAAAACTGAAAATAAGCAGTTATTGGCAGAGAGGTTTGGAACTCTCTTTCTTAAAGGTCTGTTAACTAATTTATCACATGGTGATGTCACCATGGAAGGCCAAAACTCCCTCCCACCAAAACAAGCTGAAATTTCAGGCGGTCTTTTCAAACAGCTCTTACACTAAATGGGCATTATCATACTTTTCACAATTTCACAGTATTATTCCAAAGTCATAGTGTGGAAATATATATAAAACAAAGGAAAATCATGTCTGCAGGTGTTTTATGTTAAAGCTAGGTTCAATATAGTGCAGTTCTCTGCCCTAGCCGACTATGGGTCGAGAAAGTAATACATTTATACTATAAACACTTAAGAATAAGTATATATTGTAATTGTGCGTCACCATTGACTGCACATGCGTAGAGTGTTTACAAATCCACTAAGTAGTTTAATAAGCCAGCTAAATCAGAATGACCCCTGGGTATAAATTAAATTATGCCTTCAAACATGCTCAATAAAAGTACAGGCCAGAGGTGGAAAATTCCATTTATTTGAAGTAACATGATCCCCATTTACCTCCACAAAGGAACATGTGGCCTCTGTGTGTCTTGTATATGTTTACGAGCAATTCATATGACATCATTACATTATCTTAAGTGTATCATTAACTGTGGAGAAATGGCAATTAGTGCTTGTGTTAGCTCTAGCAGTGGGGCTGGTCAGCTTTGCTTGTGCTGTGCTGTGTATGTGTTCCATCCCAGTCTGACAGGATAGACAACTTGCACAGACATACAAATTGAGATTTTCACTCCTCTTTGCTGTACCAATGACAGTCATTTGCTGTAATAAGTTTCCACATGACTGAGATTATGCCAAAAAAGGCCCCAATAACATGCTATCAGTGAAATGAATGAACGTGAATAAGACTCATTAGGAAGACTTTGTTAAGGACTAGTATAGCTATTGGATATTAAGAAAAAAACAGTGGTTATCCCTCCATTCTACTCTGACAAAGTGGGACTGATGAATACGAGGTTCTGACACTGTTCAATGGGACTGGAGGACTGTGGCTCGCTCATGCAGAGAGCTCCCAGCCCCTCAATGCCCCTCTATACCTGAAGCAAAGAACAGCCAGCTGCTGCTACAGCGGCTTTTTCCCTGGGCTGAATAGAGCCACTCTGAATGGAGCGAAGGACAGGGAAGTTGAATAAGGAGAGTGTGAAGGATGGAAGGAGAGAGGGAGGAGGGTAGGGGGCTGCCCAAATCCATCATTACCACCATAGAGTGCTGTGCTCACTGGGCCGGTTATGACAACGAGGAGGGGGGCTTGGTTTAATCGATCATAATAGAAATTAGCATGGTGTGATGAACCTGCTGGAAAAGCCATTATTTAAGCAGATCAAAGGGGAAAGTTACTTTGGAGTGCAGAATCTGTAGCCTCCAGCCAAATCTTAATTGGCAGACGGCCTTTGCCTCTATTAATTTAACGCTACGAAAGCCCACGTGAAAAAGTGTGTTCAAAAGTCACATACTGTAGATTTACTGTTGAGAAAACAGACCTAGATTTTCTGTATTACAGTTTTTCCCCATAGTTTGTAAGTATGTATTAGCATATTCGGCAACATTCTCTAGTTTTCTCCTGGGGTGTCTAGTAAAAACAGTTAACCATCGATGCCGTGGTGCTTTGGAACGTATAAGGATAAGCCATTGAGGAAAGATTCATGATGTTTAATACGTTTCTAAAGAGTGAAACATTTACCATAACTTTATTATCTTTTTGAAGCAGATACTTTGCCATAGTATAATAAACCATTTCAAAAGTTCATAAATGATACTTCCATCAAATTGCACAACTCAGTGAGAGAAATTGGTAATAATTGTGACCGAACCCTCATGAAGCCCAACCGACCACTTTAACCTCTAACACAGAAGGAGCGTGTGACAGCAGTCCCATACACTGTTATAGAGGGTATGTGAGATTAACCAAGGGCTCATCTGGGACCCCTTGAGACCTGCCAGGGCCATTTGGTATTTGGTGCTGTGGTAAATGCAGTGAACTGAATGAGGATCTCCCAGGGACGTCCATTTTGTTCAACTCAACACATCAGACAGATGACAGCTCCATCATTCTCTGAGCTCAATGACTGCCTCATTCCTCAACTCCTGAGCCTATGCACTCACCACTTAATTAGGGTGTTTCTCTGTTTAATATAAAGGCTTACTGAATGAGTATTTCAGAGGAAGTGGATGTTTTAATCATAAGGAAAGTGAATAGTCATTTTTTTCTGCTGGATATCAAATCAAAGTGTATTTGTCACATGCTTTTGAATACAACAGGTGTAGATCTTACAGTGAAATGCTTACTTACAGGCTCTAACCAATAGTGCAAAAAAGGTATTAGGTGAACAATAGGTAGGTAAAGAAATAAAACAACAGTAAAAAGACAGGCTATATACAGTAGCGAGGCTATTAAAGTAACGAGGCTACATACAGACACCAGTTAGTCAGGCTGATTGAGGTAGTATGTACATGAATGTATAGTTAGTGACTATGCATATATGATGAACAGAGAGTAGCAGCAGCGTAAAAGAGGGGTTGGCGGGTGGTGGGACACAATGCAGATAGCCTGGTTAGCCAATGTGCGGGAGCACTGATTGGTCGGCCCAATTGAGGTAGTATGTACATTGTAATGGCATTCGTCTGTTGAATGAAGAGAGTCAGACCGAAATGCAGCGTGTAGGTTACTCATGACTTTAATGAAAGTATCGCGGTACATGAAATAACTGAACTAAATACAAAAACAACAGAACGGAACGTGAAACTAATTACAGCCTATCTGGGGACTACAACACAGAGACAGGAACAAACACCCACAAAATACAAAGCGAAAGTCAGGCTGCCTAAATACGGTTCCCAATCAGAGACAACGCGAAGCACCTGACTCCAATTGAGAATGGCCTCAGGCAGCCAAGCCTATTTAGACACACCCCTAATCATACACAATCCCAATGCTAAAAAAACAATACGAAACACAACATATAAACCCATGTCACACCCTGGCCTACCCAAACATATAACAAAAACACAAAATACAATGACCAAGGCGTGACAGAACCCCCCCCTAAGGTGCGGACTCCCGGACGCACCTCAAGAGCATAGGGAGGGTCCGGGTGGGCGTCTGTCCATGGTGGCGGTTCTGGCTCGGGACGTGGACCCCACTCCATTAATGTCCTATTTCCTCCCCTTCGCGTCCTGGGATAATCCACCTTCTCCGCCGACCATGGCCTAATAGTCCTCACCCAGATCCCCACATAACTGAGGAGCAGCTCGTGACAGAGGGGCAGCTCGTGACAGAGGGGCAGCTCGGGACAGAGGGGCATCTCGGGACAGAGGGGCATCTCAGGACAGAGGGGCATCTCAGTACAGAGGGGCATCTCAGGACAGAGGGGCAGCTCGGGACAGAGGGGCAGCTCGGGACCGAAGCAGCCCGGGACTGAGGGGAAGCCCGGTACTGAGGGGAAGCCCGGTACTGAGGGGAAGCCCAGTACTGAGGGGAAGCCCAGTACTGAGAGGAAGCCCAGTACTGAGAGGAAGCCCAGTACTGAGAGGAAGTCCAGTACTGAGAGGAAGCTCAGGCAGGTAGTAGGCTCCGGTAAATCCTGGCTGGCTGGTGGAACTGGATGATTCAGGTTGTCTGGCCGATCTAGAAGATCATGACTGACTGGCACTTCTGGCGGATCTTGGCAGACTGGCACTTCTGGCGGATCCTGGCAGACTGGCGAGGCTGGGCAGACTGGCGGCGCTGGGCAGACTGGCGGCACTGGCGGCGCTGGACAGACAGGAGACTCCGGCAGCGAAGGAGAGGAGAAAGGCTCTGGCTGCGCTAAACAGGCGGGAGACTCCGGCAGCGCAGTAGAGGAGAAAAGCGCTGGCTTCGCTGAACAGGCGAGGCGCACTGGAGGCCTGGTGCATGGTGCTGGAACTGGTGGTACTGGATCGAGGACACGCACAGGAAGCCTGGTGCGGGGAGCTGCTACCGGAGGACTGGTGTGTGGAGGTGACACAGGATGGGCTAGACCGTGAAGGCGTACTGGAGATCTTGAGAGCAGTGTAGGCACAGGACGTGCAAGGCTAGGGATGTGCACAGGAGGCCCGGTGCGTGAGGCTGGCACCAACTTCACCAGCCGACTAACACGCACCTCAGGTTGAGTATAGAGCGCTAACTCAGGTGCTATCAAATCCCCGACACGATCCGTCGGACGGATATTATATCTATAGCACCAAGCTAGCAACTCCCTCATTACTCTCCACTCCACTTTCCCCATTAACTCCTTCACAGTCTCTGCTTCGCTCACCTCTAACACTGGCTCTGGTTCTGGTCTCCTCCTTGGCTCCTCACGATGAACACGGAGAGTTGGCTCAGGTCTATCTCCTGACTCAGCCATACTCTCCCTAAGCCCCCCACCAATACATTTTTTGGGGTGACTTTCGGTTTTCGCTCTGCGCCGCCATGCTTTCCTTTTCAACTCCATTCGTCTATAGCCCTCTTCGCATTGCTGCAGGGAATCCCAGGCGGGCTCCTGCACTCTCTGTGGGTCGGCCGCCCACCTGTCGATTTCTTCCCACGTCGTATACTCCATGCTTCTGCCGTCCATAACGTCCTCCTTTAGCTCCTGCCAGTTCACACGCTGCTCAGTCCGTGAGAGGTGGGTGTTTGTGTAACTGCGTTCGTCTGTTGAATGAAGAGAGTCAGACCGAAATGCAGCGTGTAGGTTAATAATATAATAATAATATATGCCATTTAGCAGACGCTTTTATCCAAAGCGACTTACAGTCATGTGTGCATACATTCTACGTATGGGTGGTCCCATATCTCATGACTTTAATGAAAGTATCGCGGTACATGAAATAACTGAACTAAATACAAAAACAACAGAACGGAACGTGAAACTAATTACAGCCTATCTGGTGACTACAACACAGAGACAGGAACAAACACCCACAAAATACAAAGCGTAAGTCAGGCTGCCTAAATACGGTTCCCAATCAGAGACAACGCGAAGCACCTGACTCCAGTTTTGAGAATCGCCTCAGGCAGCCAAGCCTATTTAGACACACCCCTAATCATACACAATCCCAATGCTAAAAAAAAAAACAATACGAAACACAACATATAAACCCATGTCACACCCTGGCCTACCCAAACATATAACAAAAACACAAAATACAATGACCAAGGCGTGACATACATGAATGTATAGTTAAAGTGACTATGCATATATGATAAACAGAGAGTAGCAGCAGCGTAAAAAGAGGGGTTGGAGGAGGGCAAATAGTCCAGGTAACCATTTGATTACCTGTTCAGGAGTCTTATGGCTTGGGGGTAAAAACTGTTGAGAAGCCTTTTTGTCCTAGACTTGGCACTCGGGTACCTCTTGCCATGCGGTAGTAGAGAGAACAGTCTATGACTGGGGTGGCTGGGGTCTTTGACAATTTTTAGGACCTTCCTCTGACACCGCCTAGTGTAGAGGTCCTGGATGGCAGGCAACTTAGCCCCAGTGATGTACTGGGCCGTATGCACTCTGTAGTGCCTTGCGGTCAGAGGCCAAGCAATTGCCGTACCAGCCAGTGATGCTCTCGATGGTGCAGCTGTAGAACCTTTTGAGGATCTCAGGACCCATGCCAAATCTTTTTGGTTTCCTGAGGGGGAATAGGCTTTATGTGCCCTCTTCACGACTGTCTTGGTGCGTTTGGACCATTCTAGTTTGTTGTTGATGTGGACACCAAGGAACTTGAGGCTCTCAACCTGCTCCACTACAGCCCCGTCAATGAGAATGGGGGCGTGCTCGGTCCTCCTTTTCCTGTAGTCCACAATAATCTCCTTAGTCTTGTTACGTTGAGGGATATGTTATTATTCTGGCACCACCCGGCCAGGTCTCTGACTTCCTCCCTATAGGCTGTCTCGTCGTTGTTGATGATCAGGCCTACCACTGTTGTGTCGTCTGCAAACTTAATGATGGTGTTGGAGTCATGCCTGGCCATGCAGTCGTGGGTGAGGAGTACAGGAGGGGACTGAGCATGCATAATATTCTTCAATTAGTAATACTATTGTAATAACAAAAGTACATTTCAGGTCTATCTTGACTTTCAGCCAGGTTTAAAAGTATAAACTGCACAGCAGATGTTTTGCTCCTTATGATGTGTGTTGAATCACATTACAGAGCATCTTATCTCTGAAGCCTGCAAACTTGTTTTGTGTCTGTCTATCTGTCTCTCTCTCTCACACACTCACTCACTCACTCACTCACTCACTCACTCACTCACTCACTCACTCACTCACTCACTCACTCACTCACTCACTCACTCACTCACTCACTCACTCACTCACTCACTCACACACACCATGGAAAAGAACCAGGGAGAGAAGAGATATAGATCTCCCCTAGCTAATATGATTTTTTTCAACTCCACCATAAACCATGGAGTTACTGGAGAAAAACTGGAGAAAAAACAGAGCCCAAGTTTCTGTCAGTTTGTTGGAACCTGCTAGAAATGTTCTGGATGTATGCTCATAACATTTTAACATGCTCCTCAGCCTCCTGCTTTAGAGTTGGACCTGAAGGAATGCTGGAGATCAAGAAATCACAACACAGTGTTCTGATCTGATATGCTCAATTGTGCAAAATTCTATAAATACACACACGTACGCGCAAGCATGAACATACATACACACATCCTCACTATATTCTGTATGGTTTGCATAGCCACATTTGAGCCCTCACTCCCTTTACTCACTCCAACCGACATTACAGTTTGTACACCTTGGAACACACAGTTCAAGGTCAGGAATACCTCATTTGGATGAATGATGAACCTTTCAAAACAAACTTGAAAGTCAAGCACACTGTTTAAATTAACATTCCAAAGCAACTTGACAAATGTGACATTCTGGGAGAAGTGGTTTGTGAATTTTTGTTGTTTCCATACTATCAAATGTGATCATTTAACATCTAGCATTATACAAGATCTGGACAATGGCTTCCATATTGTCACGCCCTGACCTGAGTATTCTTTGTTTTCTTTATTGTTTTGGTTAGGTCAGGGTGTGACATGGGTGATGTATGCATTTGTTGTACTGTCTATGGGTTTTTTAGGTTTTTGGGGTTGTTTACTATCTAGGTGTTTATATATGTCTATGGTTGCCTAGATTGGTTCTCAATTAGAGGCAGCTGTTTATCATTGTCTCTGATTGGGAACCATATTTAGGCAGCCATCTGCTTTGGGTATTTGTGGGTTATTATCTATGTCCAGTTGCATGTACATTATATAGCGTCTGGTTTGTAAATTTGTTTCAGTGGTCTTTATTCATTAAATATAGAACATGTATTCATATCACGCTGCGCCTTGGTTTCCTCACTACGACAAACGTGACACGTGCTGATTTGAATGCTTAATACTGTACATTTCTCCTTTGTTATTTCAGTTAGTAGCATTTGGCACCAGCAAAAAGGCACAAAATACCTATGAATTAGAAGTTCTTTGGTAGATTAAGGAAAGATTATGCATTAAACATTGGTAGGCTGTACAGTGTGTTACAATGTGTAAGAAAATATATTAGGATCCAAGTTAATCCAGAAGTGGTGATCTAAGATCTATATTTGTAGTATTTGCCCGAACACAATGTACTACGTTGCAAACCTGCGTGGGGTTTCCATTCACACAGCTTCGTCATGCTAACACACACGCACAAACGTTCACACAGCTTCGTCTTGCTAACACACACGCACAAACGTTCACACAGCCTCCTCTTTCTCTGGGGTCATTGCGCTTCTTTAGCGTTGGCTCTGCAGCCTGTTTGATGGCAGGAGTGTTACAGGGCAGATGCACTACACTTGTGCATGTCTAAATCCAACCAGACGCGTGACATCTCCCTCCAGGTTTAGGCCAGACCCATAGAGGCCTGGGACAGCCTGTCCCGCACCTGCCCTCTGGTCCTTACAGTGGAAGAACCCATAAACACCAGAGCCTGGCTGTACAGAGTTCAGATCAACTTGGTTTGAGATTTAGGGCCCTATTTTCGGCTGCCGTTAAGGCGGCACTAGTGTCAAACGCACGTTAGTTTGCAATTTCGGCGTGTAAAAACTGGAGCACTGGCATTTTCCAGCCCAAACGCCAGATTCGGCAATTTACCTGTCTCATATCAGCTCGTTTACACTGTGATGGGCGAGATCCAAAGTGGTAATTTCAGCAGCGCTAATAGGGATATTTAAGAGCAACCAAAAACTTTTTTTGTTGCTGTAACAGTTGGTTATGGCATGAATTTTGACAGCGGAAACGCAGCCAGCTGTGATGCACACTGCCCATTTGTGAATGGAACAAGAGTAGCCTAATGTGCTTTTGGTGCCTGTATACTTCGTAATTTAGAAATATAAAAACTCTTGTTTTTTCCCCATTTTGTTTTATTTCGTTTAGAACTAAGCTTAGCCTTTTTTGTCCTGCCCAATGCAATCGCGAAGTAGTCAAGACTGTCGATAAAGGGCTTAATTCCTGGCACTGCTTGGAAATACATCTTAATCACCAAAGCTTTATTAAAATATCAAATTTGAGAGGAGTAAAACAGTGAGCTGACGTTCCCTTTTTACTTATGCATTGTAGGCAGGGCCACATTTTAGCATGCAGGTCCCGTTTTGGATGTGCGTAAAACCCTCCATCGTCTGCGTTGTTTAATATTATATGCCCACGGGGAGAAATGATGGTTCCTGTAAGTGTGACATAGCTTATTTAAAACAAGTTTTTGTTTCATTTTGTTTATAATTATTTGATTCTAATTATGCATTATCTTTAATTATCGAATAATTAAATGCAAATTAATTACTTAGAAATCATACAATGTGATTTTCTGGATTTTTGTTTTCGATACCGTCTCTCACAGTTGAAGTGTACCTATGATAAAAATTACAGACCTCAACATGCTTTGTAAGTAGGAAAACCTGCAAAATCGGCAGTGTATCAAATACTTGTTCTCCCCACTGTATATTCTTTAATCGATTGTTGACAATGTCTGTTTATATGTCGATTAATTGTCTGACCCTTGTTGGACTCTTGTTGTGACTACAACCGATATGTGAGTCTGACTGGCAGCTTGTTTGTACAGTATGTGTTGATGTTGCGATGCAGGTTTCATGTGAGTGTATTTCTGGCTGTGTATGTTGAGTGTCTACAGATATGTAAGCATGCTTGCATACCTGCATGTGTATATAAGTGTGTCATGTGGATGTGGCCATGTGTGTTGTGTAATAAGTGCCCGTGTGTGAGTACCATGCACAAACAGCATATCAATGCCCTCTCTCTCTTTCTCTCTCGCTCTCTCTCTCTCTGAAAGCAGAACAGACAGGAAATGCTTCCTAATTGGGAGATTAGTGAAGACTGCCAGCTGTAAAGGAGAGAGGCTGTGTAAGGCAGGAAGGAGAGAAACACTCTCCTGTTGGACTTGTTGCCTTTTAACTCTTTACATGTCATGACCACACTCTGGAATTACAGGGGGCAAGCAAGAGGAACGTGGGATATACTGAATATGGTTCCATATAGGATCCATTATATGTTACAATAAAATTACACTAATGTCGTAAACTGAACAAAAATATAAACGCAACATGCAACAATTTCAAAGATTTTACTGAGTTACAGTTCATGTAAGGATATCAATCAATTGAAATAAATTCATTAGGCCCTAATCTATGGATTTCATATGCCTGGGAATACAGATATGCATCTGTTGGTCACAGATACCTTAAAGAAAGGTAGGGACGTGGATCAGAAAACCAGTCAGTATCTGGTGTGACCATCATTTGCTTCATGCAGCAGGACACATCTCCTTTGCATAGAGTTGATCAGGCTGTAGATTGTGGCCTGTGGAATGTTGTCCCACTCCTCCTCAATGGCTGTGTGAAGTTCCTGGGTATTGGCGGGAACTGGAACATGCTGTCGTACACATGGATCCAGAGCAACTTGCACATCATCCTCTGCACATCTATCACTTCAGTGTTAATTTGCTAAATTGTAATTACTCCGCTACTATGGCCTATTTATTGCCTTACTCCTTACTCCATTTGCACACACTGTATATAGATGTTTCTATTGTGTTATTGACTGTACTTTTGTGTATCCTATGTATAACTCTGTGTTGTTTTTTGTTGCACTGCTTTGCTTTATCTTGGCCAGGTCACAGTTGTAAATGAGAACTTGTTCTCAACTGGCCTATCTGGTTAAATAAAGGTGAAATAAAACAAAAAAAAGCAAAAAATCCCAAACATGCTCAATGGATGACATGTCTGGTGAATGTGCAGGCCATGGAAGAACTGGGACATTTTCAGCTTCCAGGAATTGTGTACAGATCCTTGTGACATGGGGCCGTGCATTATCATTCTGCAATATGAGGTGATGCTGGCAGATGAGTGGCACGACAATGGGCCTCAGGATAACGTCACGGTATCTCTGTGCATTCAAATTGCCATCGATAAAATGCAATTGGGTTCGTAGTCCGTAGCTTATGTTTGCCCATAACATAACCCCACCACTCCAATGGGACATTCTCATGCGGTTGTGAGGCTGGTTGGACGTATTACCAAATTCTCTACAACAACGTTGGAGGCGGCGTATGACAGAGAAATTAACATTAAATTATCTGGCAACAGCTCTGGTGGACATTCCTACAGACAGCATACAGCATACCAATTGCACGTTCCCTTAAAACTTGAGTTATCTGTGGCATTGTTTTGTTTGACAAAACTGCACATTTTAGAGTGGCCTTTAAGTGTCCCCCCAGCACAAGGTGCACCTGTGTAATGATCATGCTGTTTAATCAGCTTCTTGATATGCCACACCTATCAGGTCGATGGATTACTTGGCAACGGATAAATGCTCACTAACAGGGATCGAAAATAATTTGTGCACAAAAATTGAGAGAAATAAGCTTTTTGTGCGTATTTCAACTCATGAAACATGGGACCAACACTTTACATGTTACGTTTATATATGTTTTACAGTAATTTTACTAAATTAAAGCCCTGCAATGACTAATAAGTTATCATTTGGTTATGAACAGTGGGACAAAAAAAAGTATTTAGTCAGCCACCAATTGTGCAAATACTTATTTTCCACCAATGTGATTTTCTGGATTTTATTTTCTAATTTCGTCTGTCATAGTTGAAGTGTACCTATGATGAAAATTACAGGCCTCTCTCATCTTTTTAGTGGGAGAACTTGCATGATTGGTGGCTGACTAAATCATTTTTTGCCCCACTGTATGTGGTTGTCCAAAACTGCTTTGAATCTGGCAGTTATATGAAGACACTGCTCATGGTTGTGACACATATATGATTTCACATAAAAGTCCATGTGAAATAGGAGTTTGCTCTAGGGTATAAGTGTCTACATGTCAGCCCCATGCCACTGTTCTGTTTCCACCCTGCCTATAGTGACTGAGTGTGGAGGTAGGTAGGATACCTTGGCAAAAACACTTTGATCTTTATTCACTCTCCTTGTGACAGCCATGATGGAAAAATATTTTTTACCCAGAACTACTGCTCTTTCAGCCCCTAATGCATGTTGAGCACATTCAGACTCTTTGCCAGTTCTATATAGTTAAACCTTTTCCAAAAGTTGGATGAGTTTATCTGCCACAAACAATGAAGTCCCTTTCATAGACTGGTCTGACCAGAATAAGCAGAGAGCAAACATCTCATGAAAATCTCCCTCCTTCAGGAAAGCTGTAAAGTTGCAGAGGCAGTTTGAGTACAGGATGTTATTCATGGCCGTGGTTGGTCCAGGACCTTCACCAGTTGGTATTTCAATCACTGAACCGCAGTTCTTCTGCATGTCAACTGCCTGGTTTCAATCAACCTGCAGAGCATCGACTCCTGATTGTGACTTGAGAACGTACAGTTTGTCATGTTTACTAACTTCTGAAAAAACCACCACGGATGTTTACTACTTACAAATGAACAATGACCACAACACAGTTGGATAAGCCCTTAATTTTTGATAGTGCATTCTCATTATGTTTAGGTAAATACTGCCTCTGAACCATTGGTGATTGATTAAAACACTGTGGCCCATTCACTAGCCTCAGCTGCAAGGCGCTATGCAGACCGATGGGAAATAAGCCACCATTACTTACTATTACTCACTTATCGTTAAACTGCTGCATTTAAACTTAATTATCTCTATTGGCGAGCAAATCGAGACAAGACTACCCAGGACATCTGCATGGACCTTTTGCCTTTTCATCTAAAAACAGCATTTCATACACCACAACGCTCATGCACAGACAGATGCTGTAATACTTTTACCCATGTTTTCACAGCTTAGATTGTCACAGAGCTTTATGTCGTGCAGCTGTGTTTAGACCATAATCTAATGTTGACTAGATTCACTAGTTATCTTAAACATTGTAACCTGTTTGTTGGAATGGTGTTACTTTACAGAGGACTCTGTATGTTTCAGTTAGCAGAATAACAGGAATATAACATCATTCCCACCTCTTTAACTCCCCGTTTACCTGCTGGCTGTGTAACACTAATGAAGCATAGCTGCCTTGAATAATATCTAGTTAACCACAAAGGAGGTGGACGTTCTAAGCAATCAATAGTGATTGTCAAGTGAAGGTGTGCATACAAATCCCACACAAATGAGCTGTAATGTTCTATAGAAAAGGGCTGCATTGACCAAAACGTGTACATAATAGACGCACGGAGGAAGGAATGTGTGCAGGGACATGTTCTTTCTACTGAGCGACTATAGGCCTGCCCAGGAGTTTGTTCCTACCAACAGCAGCTCAGCTAGCCCCAGGCTCCCAGAGCACAGGTGCAGCTCTGGCATCTCTTCCCCCCCACAGCGACTACATGACACTTATACATAAACAAATAACTGTCCATATATTGGTGGCCAAGGTTGTTCTTTAGATTTTTTGTTTTACCAGTTTCAGCTTTTGGGGTAGTTTCCGTCCACAAAGCTACAAAGCAAATATAATTCCCTGTATGTTGAGGTAAAGGGTTAACATGGGTTGTTGTGACGTGTGTGGTGAGTGAGTGCTGGTGTGTGTCTGATATTGCTGACATTGAGCCCTGCACAATGTTTTTTCTGGGTTATATGCTTTGAGAAGTCTCTCCCTGCCTCTGGCTCACCTGTTGAGGTCTGACAACAAAACAAATGGCTTCCAACGAGGCTGTGGGTGACCTATGACCCTGTCTTCAGTTGCCCTGCGGAGCCAGGGAGTTTGTCAAGTCTCCAATTCAATAACATATTTCCCCAATGAGCTTAAGCGCTTAGCTGTTTAACACCTGTAACGCCATCTCTGCAACTTATACACTATATATACACAAGTATGTGGACACCCCTTCAAATTAGTGGATTAGGCTATTTCAGCCACACCCATTGTTGACAGGTGTATAAAATTGAGCACACAGCCGTGCAACCTCCATAGAAAACATTGGCAGTAGAATGGCCATACTGAAGAGCTCAGTGATTTTCAACGTGGCACCGTCATAGGATGCCACCTTTCCAACAAGTCAGTTCATCTCATTTCTGCCCTGCTAGAGCTGCCCCGGTCAACTGTAAGTGCTGCTATTGTGAAGTGGAAACGTCTAGAAGCAACAATGTTTCAGCCGCGAAGTGGTAGGGCTATCAAGCTCACAGCACGGGACAGCCGAGTGCTGAAGCACGTAGAGCATGAAAATCCTCAGTCCTTGGTTGCAACACTCACTACTGAGTTCCAAACTGCCTCTGGAAGCAACGTCAGCACAATAACTGTTCGTCGGGAGCTTCATGAAATGGGTTTCCATGGCCGTTTCCATGGCCATGCACAATGCCAAGCGTCGGCTGGAATGGTGTAAAGCTCGCCGCCATTGGACTCTGGAGCAGTTGAAACACATTCTCTGGGGTGATGAATCATGCTTCACCATCTGGCAGTCCGATAGATGAATCTGTGTTTAGCGGTTGCCAGGAGAATGCTACCTGCTCAAATGCATAGTGCCGACTCTAAAGTTTGCTGTAGGAGGAATAATGTTCTGGGACTTTTTTTCATGGTTCGGTCTAGGTCCCTTAGTTCCAGTGAAGGGAAATCTTAACCCTACAGCATACAATGACATTCTAGACAATTCTGTACTTCCACTTCTGTGGCAACAGTTTGGGGAAGGCCCATTCCTGTTTCAGCATGACAATGCCCCCGTGCACAAAGCAAGGTCCATACAGAAATTATTTGTTGAGATTGGTGTGGAAGAACTTGACTGGTCTGCACAGAGCACTAACCTCACAATTCCATCAAACACCTTTGGGATGAATTGGATCACCGACTGCGAGAAATGTTCCAACATCTAATGGAAAGCATTCCCAGAGGAGTGGAGGCTGTAAAGCAGCAAAGGGGGGACCAACTCCATATTAATGCCCATGATTTTGGAATGAGATGTATGACGAGCAGGTGTCCACATACTTTTGGTCATGTAGAGAATTTAGTTAGAGATGGTCTCCTTACATATAATAATAATAATAATAATAATAATAATACTGCTGATACACTGACTGATAGCAGTTACAATGTCACGGCTGTTAAAAGGAGCGGAACAAAGTGCAGCGTGGTGAGCGTACATGTTCTTTAATTAAGAAAAGACGCCGAACAAAACAATACACACTCCAAAACAAAACCGTGAAACTTAATGCAAAGTACCATAAAGAAAGTCAACTTAATAATAATAATAATAATATATGCCATTTAGCAGACGCTTTTATCCAAAGCGACTTACAGTCATGTGTGCATACATTCTACTCCCACAAACACAGGTGGGAAAAAGGGTACCTAAGTATGGTTCCCAATCAGAGACAACGATAGACAGCTGTCCCTGATTGAGAACCATACCCAGCCAAAATATAGAGATAGAAAATCATAGAAACACAAAACATAGAAATGCCCACCCCAACTCACGCCCTGACCAAACCAAAATAGAGACATAAAAAGGATATCCAAGGGCAGGGCGTGACACACGACTTCTACCGAAGTCGGCTCCTCTCCTAGTTCGGGCGGCGTTCGGATATCGACATCACCGGCTCTCTAGCCATCGCCGCTCCATTTTTCATATGTCCATTTGTTTTGTCTCGTTCCATACACACCTGGTTTTCATTCCCCAATTAATCTACAGTATACGTATTTAGTCTTCTGTTCCCCATCATGTCTTTGTGTGTAATTGTTAATTGTTTATGGTGTATGTTCAAGCATACACCTCCGTGCACATGTGTGTGGACATTAAACTCTACCCCAAAGTCAGCCAAGGTAAATGGAACCACAAGCCATTTCGATCTGTTTAGCCAGACTAAAGAATATTCAATATGTAGCAAAGGCAGAGTAAATTTCAATAATTGACATAACATAAGACTACGGTTGAAAGATTGAATATACAAGTTAATTGAAGCCAATTTTATGTAAATGTACTTATGTAAAAATGCTATAAAGTACTACATAAGTCTTTTTTTGGGGTATCTGTACTTTACTATTTATTTTTTTGACAACTTTTGCTTTTACTTCACTACATTCCTATAGAAAATAATGTACTTTTTACTCCATACATTGACACCCAAAAGTACTCGTTACATTTTGAATGCAGGAAAATTGTCAAATTCACACACTTATCAAGAGAACATCCCTTGTCATTCCTACTGCCTCTGATCTGGCGGACTCACTAAACACAAATGCTTGGTGTGTAAATGATGTCTGAGTGTTGGAGTGTGCCCCTGGTTAGCTGTAAATTATAAAATAAATACATAATTGTGCTGTCTGGTTTGCTTATTATGAGGAATTTGAAATGATTTATACTTTTACTTTTGATTCTTAAGTATATTTCAAACCAAATACTTTCAGAATTTTACTCAAGTAGTATTTTACTGGGTGGCTAACTTTCACTTGAGTCATTTTCTATTAAGGTTTCTCTACTTTTACTCAAGTATGACATTTGAGGTACTTTTTCCCCCACTGCCGAATTGACTAGAGGGAGCTAAGTATTGGCTGTGTAAAATCTACTGTGTGATCCGATATAATATTCAGAACCTTTCATAAACTGAACCATAGTTTGGTGCAAGATAGTGCCACAGCTCAATCCAAACATTCTGTGATGAGAAAAAAAAAGTACAAAAAAGGCATGAAGTGAAGCATTTTGAGATGCATGTAGGTTAAGTGTTGGGGAATGGGAGCCATCTGGAGCAGGCCTGACTCTCTTCTGCGACCCACAGCCCACCTCTGTGCCCTGGCTGCCAACGAACTGTGCAATTATAAACACATCCGCCTTCAAGGTGCATGGTACGATCAAACATGTGCCACTCATCAGTCCTCCAGCTCAGAAAGGAAGGGGAAAGAACCTCTGAACACACAAGTGTTCACTAGCACGTACACACTAATGCAGGTATCCACAAGCCTGCACTACACACATAAACACAAACACATTGACACAAACTGAACTTGGTGCTTTAGGTTCAGACACTGAAACATTTGCAGACAGGATTACACATGCTTACACACTATGTCCTCTGACTGAACATTCTCTCTCCATCCCCTCTCTCAGCTGGTCATTAAAATGCAATATGCAGATTTATAAGCTCCCCTTTCCCGATGCTAAGTAAATAAGCACACGAGACACATCAAACCGGACAGTGTTTTACTCATTCTCTGGAACAGTGCAAGAGCACATGCACTCACACATGCACACACAGATCCACGTGCACTGTAAACACATCCCAAATTAAAACCTGACAGTTTTTCTTCCACTGTAAGCCAACACCAGCTATGGGCCCAAACAGTGCATTAAGCATTTTCATATGACAGACAGCTTCAGCTCATATCATTGGATAATAACTATGTAATTGTTGCGCAATGTGACAGTGAAAGTATACAGACCACAGTCACTAAATGCTAAACATGTATGGTAACTGATGCTATAGGTAGGCCTTTGAAGGTTGATCTGCTGCATAGGTCTATGAGGACATAACACATCGCATCAAGCTGATGCAAACACACATTCAAAACCGTTCAACCAGCTTCATATAGAGCCAGATCTGTTGATCAGTCTGCTGCCAAACACCAAAACAAACAACAGCAGCACCTGGAACTGTGTCCATATGTGTGTGTCTGTGTGTGTTGTTGTGTTAGTATATTTCCCTCACTAACTTTAAACATAAGCTATCTGAGCAGCTAACCGATCGCTGCAGCTGTACACAGCCCATCTGTAAATAGCCCACCCAATCTACCTATCTCATCCCCATAGTGTTTCAATTTACTTTTCTGCTCTTTTTCACACCAGTATTTCTACTTTCACATCATCATCTGCTCATCTATCACTCCAGTGTTAATTTGCTAAACTGACATTACTTCGCTACTATGGCCTATTTATTGCCTTACCTCCTCACGCCATTTGCACACACTGTATATAGACGTATTTTTTTTATATTGTGTTATTGCCTGTACGCTTGTTTATTCCATGTTTAACTCTGTGTTGTTGTTTGTTTCACAACGCTTTGCTTTATCTTGGTCATGTGGCAGTTGTAAATGAGAACTTGTTCTCAACTAGCTTACCTGGTTAAATAAAGGTGAAATAAAAAACGAAATGCTGAGCCATGATGAATGCATGATGAAGCAGGATGGGATTTGTTCATGAGACCTGATGCATCATCAGCTGTTTTCTGCTGTGGATGTATGTTAAAATATGGAGCATGGACCTCCCAGCCCAACAACACTTTCCATTGTCTCATAGCACTACAGTGATGGATGTGGTCCACTTTTTGTTTGGTTGTTTGTGTCTTTGTCTCACAGTATTAGCTGATAACAGATGATGTTATGGGTTTTGGCTCACATCCTCTGCAGGAGTGTTTTATGTGTTATATCACACTATAATAGGACTCAGTCATGGACTGCATCCCTGCAATTGACCATCTGGTAATATGGTTGTGAGTAGTTTATAGCACCTTTGACAATAATAAAACATATCTGAACTTGAAAACAAATAAACAGAGAGACAACCAAACAGACAGACACGCAGGAACGCAGGTACACACACACACACACACACACACACACACACACACACACACACACACACACACACACACACACACACACACACACACACACACACACACACGGCAACATAAATCAGCCCCAAGGGAACTCAGCGACTTCTGAGTCCATGGTTGAGGGAGGAGCTGTGTGATGTGTTTAGTGGGGGTATTTTGAGAGTGTATTTGGAGTACACAGAGTAAATAAATATTTGATGACAGTGCCACCTCTCCGTTGCGCCGTGGGGGGGCCAAGCAGATCATCTTGTGACCTTCAGACACCCAGAAACAGATGAATAATTCAGCCAAGTGTTGTCAATCATCCTGTTGGGTCCAGATGGAGTAGAGATGAGATGCATCATGGTGCTCTGGAGGGATATCTGAGATGACATCTCACTGGGGCGTCAATCAACAACACGTGTTGATTTGAACACTCTTACTGAGATTTCTGCAATCACTGAAAACATAACCTTTTCAATGATTATAACTACTGCCCTACCAGCATACAGTATGCCAGTGGGATATATAAAACAAGAAGATGTCTCAGGGTGTTGCATCTCTGATTTGAGTTGCGCTGCAAATGAATATGGGATGGAATCCAAAGTACATTACATCAGACTGTTTACCTTTCAATGTCAATGTATCCATCCCTCCCTTTCAATAAACCATTACAGTAAATTAGGTTGAATTACTGTACTGTAAAACAGGTCATGAATGAATGCAGGTCTGGGACTTGGCCATTAGGTGTGAGTGGTTTAGAGTTACTTTATTCCCATGCCCCTGAGAGACGACTATTGAACTGATGGTGGACTGCTGAGCTTTGTTTGGGTGGACCCCTCAAATGTAGCACTCAGCTGTTCCAATCTGCTGTTTATATTGGCCTATAAGGATTTATCTGTGTGTGTGTTTGTGTGTGTGTGTGTGTGTGTGTGTGTGTGTGTGTGTGTGTGTGTGTGTGTGTGTGTGTGTGTGTGTGTGTGTGTGTGTGTGTGTGTGTGTGTGTGTGTGTGTGTGTGTGTGTGTGTGTGTGTGTGTGTGTGTGTGTGTGTGTGTGTGTGTGTGTGTGTGTGTGTGTGTGTGTGTGTGTGTTTACGTGTGTGTGCCCGTCAGCATTTCCTGGGGCCTGGACCCAGTGACTGATGCAGGCCGGAGTAACCTTCTCGCATGAAGGTGTCTCATATGATACTTCCTCAAGCCTGATCCCTGATCCAACTCCACACCTGATCCATCCCTACTCCTCTTCCCTGCTCTAGTTGTTTGCCTTGATCCCTCTCCATCCCCCTCTGTCCCTCCAAGCAAAGACTGAGCTCAACTTCCAGCTGAATGGCATTTTTGTTTAACTTTGGGTGAATGTTGAACAAAGGTCACACAGTGAGGTCAATGACTCATACATCGGGTTGTTCTGAACAGAATGAGCCTACGTATGCTTGTCGTATTGTGAACAAATTTGGCGAGGAACACAAATCTCTATTCTATGTGCACCAAAACTACAATCTGCTTCTCTGAATTGCCTTGTGAAAGCCTAACACTGTAAGATTGTATTTTGCCACTTAGCTAGTCATGTTTTCAAATGATGCCCACCCGACCCAGATTGCCATTTAAAATGGACTGCTTTTGAAATGCGTAAACAACAACAGTAATTGTGTGATGGCAGGGATGAAGGGCTGTTTGTAACATTCTGGGTGTAGTGGGTGAGAAGTCAGGCACAGGAAGAAGAGGGTTCAGAGTAGTGCTAACTTAATGCACAAAACGTAAGCTAACCCCACGAAAACACAGGGCGTACAACAAAACAAACGCCCCAAACACAGGGCGTACAACAAAACAAACGCCCCAAACACAGGGCGTACAACAAAACAAACGCCCCAAACACAGGGACTTAAACTGTCCAGCAAAACCCACGAAATGGGAAACACGTAACCCACAGACGTGCACACAAGTTACACAAAACAATCCCGCACAAAGAGCAGGCGGGCCGGCTGGCTAATAAAGCCCAACCAATCAGCAAATACACAACAGGTGTAACCAATAAACCGACAAGGAGGGGGAGGAAAGAATCAGTGGCAGCTAGTAGGCCGGTGACGACGACTGCTGAGTGCCACGTGAACGGGAAGGGGAGCCACCTTCGGTAGGAGGTGGCTGTGTTTTAAACACTGTGTTTCAAACAAAACAACTTCAAGTGTGCTTGCTGTAGTTCCTCAACGGCACAGCTAGGAGAGCTCCAAATAAACTACAAGGTTCTAAGACTCTACTTTGAGTCATAAAAGTGCATTGCAATTATGTGGGAAATGTGTACACTTTGGAGAGATGTGTGGCCACTTGAAGATACCACTTAGACCTCTCACTCAAACCTTTGTCATTTGTTTGTCTTTTGTTGCACCTACCGCACATTTTCCATGACTATTCTTATCATGTTACTGAATGTATCCAGCGTATTTTCACATTTTGTTATCAACAGTCTTGTGTCAGATGAACTGTTTTGTCCAAACCTTTAGTCTAATAATTGTCTCAATCTCAAGCTATTCCCTTTTAATTGCTACCATGGTTATGCATATGCATTTCCTATTTCTTCTGTAAGGAACATTCATATTTAAGGAACGTTATTTATTTTAAAGGGTTACCTGGAGAAAATCCGACCTCTCTGAAATGAAAATGGATGGCCCTCCGTTCAGCAAAATATATATTTTTAAACCTGCCTGAACGCTTGAAAAAAAAGTGACCCTCCCCTATACCCCGATTATATATATTTTTTTACATAAAGTGGATAGCAGAGAACATGCCTTGGATATGCAGTTTTAGCAACTGTTCTCTGTCCTGTAAGCATTACATGGCAACGCAGGTATTTTTATATGGCACAGTGCTAAGAATCAGAAGATTGTGGGTTCACAGACCACTGTGAACAAGAGTAGGGATGGAAAGATCTTCTTTATAGTAAAAATATTGCATGAATTTATCATCAAAAATGTGAATTTTATAGAAATGTCATGCAATTCTACATCATTTTACATGACTGGAGACCTTAGGATAATGTTTTTTAATACCACACAAATGTCCAGAATTACAGGATAAGAATGGACAGAGGGATAAGTCTATACGTTCTTCTTATCATATTTCTCCAATGCCAAATTAGTGTGTCTTGTTTTGCAACTGTCACTGTTTGCAAATATTTCAATCTGAGACATCGTTATGAATCTGAGCATAATACTTTCAAAAGTTGTGCGTACCTTTCCACCCCAGACAAAGTGGGCCTACCAATGCAGAAACATTTCAGTTTAACTGTTGGCTACTCTTCTCCCGTGGCTTAACCCAATGAGAGATCACAAGTGGCTGGGTTTAAACATCTTCTATTGTAAAGAAAGTGAACAATTGACAGTGACAGAATTAGATTACTTACTAAGCAAAGTCTTTTTTTGTCTCTTCGGCTATAGAAGGTTGTCTCTCAGCCTCTGAATGTGAAAGAAACGAAACAATGATATCCCCATATCCATCGCAGTCATGTCTTCCCGTCTATTTCACAGCTTGTTTCTAGCATAACGCATCACGGACCAAAGCGTTGTTTTACATCATTTTCTATATTTGGATAATTTTTATTTCCTTCAAAATCTTACGCTAACAAGGGTAGAGTCTATGCTTTTTACCATTTTCTTTCATTAAAGGTAGGCCTATGGCATACCTTTTCAAACCCCTCAATTCGAGTCTTGGTTTTAATTTAACAGCCTTTCACTAACATGGAGGTAGGTTATTTAAAGAGCGTTTGGAGGAATTCATTATTAAGAAGGTGTTCCTAATGTTTGGTGCACTCAGTGTATAGCCTAATAAGCAACTAATTCTATAACACTGATAAATGTTGAAATTTCAACAATTACAAATGACATGACCATCCCATGGGCTAGATAGAAAACATTCTTAACACTCCCCCTGACTGAAATGTAAAAAGCATCAAAAATAATGACCCTCCCCCTCCTCCCCCAGGTCCCTATTATGTCAATTTCAAACCATTCCTTATCCCTATCCATATAGGCCAATTCCCATGACTGTCAATATTTGAGAGCATATTGGGGAATGCAGGCAGTGAATTATATCTTTTTTGAAGGGAGGGTGTCTGGCCAAACTCAGAGTGCCGTTGACAGGGGTTTCAACCATGACAAGAAGAGGACATGAGCAACAGCAGAACATTTCATTTAGCGATTTAGATAAATGCTCTCAGGCTGACCTAATCAGATTTCCAAGGAGGCAGCTTTGGTTAAGTCCCCTCTTCAGTGACAGGTGACATTGGTGTTTGTCAAAGTCAAAAGCATGTGAGGAGAGGGGTCAGTGTTGTTGATACACCACAGATTGCTCTGTCACTATGTGGTTCAGGTCTTAAAGGAGAAGTTTTCTTTTTTACAACCAAATCTGCATTTTTGATGTAAATTGCACGTTATAGAAGGGTCCAGAACCCTTTTTTGGTGATTTCACATGTTTTTGAGAAATGTACCCCAAACAGCAAATCACTTCTTCATCCACGTTGTGTAGTATGGGGGCCCCTAAAAAAACATGAACAAAGGTTCCAAAAACACCCAAATACATCATTAGAAATGACAAAGCTCTCAGTATAATGATGCAGGTCTTAGATGTTCTACACATGAAATTGTGTCATTCCGAACTTTATGTACAATGCTATATTTCCATTTTCCGTTTCCCCTATCCAGCTGTTCCATTCTCCATGTAGTCTGCTGCTACAGGTAACTGCCTAAATAAAGGAAAAAACAACATAAAGAGTCTTAATAGGGTATTGCCCCTCCCCCACGGGCCACCAGAACAGCTTCAATGCGCCTTGGCAAAGATTCTACAAGTTTCTGGTACTTCCTGTGTGGAAGCAGCCCATGATTTCAATATACTTAGTATCCCTCATTCATTCAAGTATTTCCATTATTTTGGCAGTTACCTGTAGAATTAACGGAGAGTTGTAGCCCGAGTCACAACAATATGGAATATAACGTTGCGGATAAAGTTCACAATGACAACATTTCATGTGTACAACATCTAAGACCTGCATCATTATACTGAGAGCTTTGTCATTTCTAATGATGTATTTGGGTGTTTTTGGAACCTTTGTTCACGTTTTTTTGGGGCCCCCATACTACACAACGTGGATGAGGGAGTGATTTGCTGTTTGGGGTAAGTTTTTCAAAAACATGTGAAATCACAAAAAAGGTGTCTGGACCCTTCTATAACGTGCAATTTACATCCAAAATAGAGATTTGGTTGTAAAAAACAAAACTTCTCATTTAAAGATATGCATGTCAATATTCCCTTTATAATCCTGACAAACTGAATTAGAATGAGTACAACTGAATAAGACAAGATGTGATCGTGTCACTATGGGATGAAAAGGTTGACTTTTCCTTTAGCTTTACATGTAAAGGACTAAAACCAACATGCTATTAACCTTCAAAGAGACCCTCTCTCTCATATGAACGACAGACACACGCACACACACTTAGTTTATTTCAAACATGGTCCTTTTGCTTTCTCTGCTATCTCAGCTCTGGGAGCCAAGGGACACGTTCTGTTTCACGCTTGGATTGTTATGTATTTCCTAAGTGAAAAGACAGCCTCATCCTCTGCTTGGGATACTCCCCCAGTTTGTAGAGATGGCTTTTCCAGGGACACCCCATTCATATACAGTACTATCCTTTCATGTTGTGCTGTTCCTCTCCTGTCAGCAATACTAGAGAACAGGCCAAACCCAGACTGCTTCTCTTTACATTAGCCTTAACATTTGCCAGAAAATAGGGCAATTGTTTAGAGTCAAGAACCAGACTGATATCAGCTTCCCAAGAACCATTTTCAGATTCAAGGACTTGTATGTGACTTTATTTCACCATGACCACGAAAAAGCAATGTGTGTGCTAAGCAAGGCAAAGCAATGCATCAGCTCCCCTCGTTAATATTTCAGAATAAAATATAAGATGAAAATATGTGTGAAGTAATAAACTACAGCACATTTTCCATTAATAATTGTGTCATTTCATCACCTTCAGCCCTCATTCCTGCCTGTCAGTTTTCTCTCTCTGTTTGCTGATGTGTCTGTCTGAGTGCCTGTAGAAAAGAGCTGACTACATTTGCATCTCCCTCCTGCTGCCAAGATCCACCTCAGAGAGCGGCTCCTCAGCCTGCCTGCCTGTCTGCCGGCTGCCCCACCTATGGGGATTCAGATTCCTGTGAGCACAGGGAAAAACACTTATTTCACAATTAAACTGAGCGACTCCTATTAGCTCAGGGCCCCTTAGGGACAGCTCAGGGGAGGTGGTGACAAATTGCTATTTGTTCGGAGGTATAGTTCTGTTATGAATGCCTTGAAGGGATTGTTTACCAATCACTGTATTCTAGTGCTGAAAATACAGATTTCTTTTCAGTGGCTATTCAATCTAATTTTGTTTTACAGAAAGTGGTGACTTGAAATACTTTTCTCTTTTTTGATGAGAGCTTGTTGATGAGTTTTATCTCAAGTGTGTTGCTTGCCATATCCATTTTATTATACATTGAACATCTTTCTGAGAACTAATGAATCATTGTATTCTTGTGACTTCTGCAATCATTAAACACTTTCCATTTCCTGTCAGAATTATTAGGAGAACACCAGAACATTACAAGAATCCAAGGAGCATATTCAATAATTTATTTTAGTGGGACGCTCCTGAGTGAGTGAGGGAGGGAGGGAAAGAGAGTGAGTTTGGCTGCGGTGCCTGGTGAACTTTTCCCCAGTTTCACCTGGCTGCATCGAAGGTCTTTCCAGCCAAGATGGGCCCCTGGGATCCGGCGCTCATCGGAGCGGCCCGTGCTTATGAGCTGTGATCAGGACTTGGGTGGTGGTGGGGTTGGGGGGGTAGGAAGTTGGAGGGGCCCGGAGAGACAGCTGTCCGGCTCATCTTCCCCTCACGGCCGCCTCATTTATAATTAACATAGATGACCAGGTGGCTATGTTCCTCTGTCCCTGCCAAGGCATACTTCCGACTGACCTCAGACCTTCTATCAGACATTCCGAAGAGGAGAATCAGTGAAGGATCAATTGATCATGTTTACTGTTGAAGTACTGCTGGCTCACCCACTGTGTTAGCTTTAAAAAAAACACTGTTTAGATAAATGCACTCTTAGAAAAAAAGGTGCCATCTTGAACCTTAAAAGAAGGTGCTATCTTGAACCTTGAACCTTTGGGACGGCAGGGTAGCTTAGTGGTTAGAGTGTTGCACTAGTAACGGGAAGGTTGCAAGTTCAAACCCCCAAGCTGTTTGTCGTTCTACCCCTGAACAGGCAGTTAGCCCACTGTTCATAGGCCAATCATTGAAAATAAGAATTTGTTCTTAACTGACTTGCCTAGTTAAATAAAAAAAAAGCTTCTTCAGCTGTCCCCATAGAAGAACCCTTTGAGGAACCCTTTATGGTTCTACAAAGGGCTCTACATGGAACCCAAAATCCTTCTCCTATGGGGACTGCCAAAGAACCCTTTTGGAACCCTTTTGGAGTGTACACGGGACAGAGAGAGAGAGGGAGGAATGGAGAGAGGGAAAGGGAGACAGACAGAGAGAAAAACATTTTAAGTGAAGAAGAGAGGGACACGGGAAGACAGAAAGACACAAAATAAAGAGTGAGGAGTGGAGCCACAGAGAGAAAGAAAAGCAAGGAGAAAGAGAAATAGAGAGGGAGAGCCAGACACAAACAGAAAGAGAAAAATAAAAAAGGTCTTTATAGCTTTGGCTGGGCTGAAGGCTGAGGTCCACTGGGAACTCCCACAGGTCCAGAGCTCATATGAGGCCAGGTCTGGGGAACAGGATGCACTGGGCACAGACGTCAATCCAACGTCTTTTCCACGTTGGTTCCATATAATTTCATTGAAATGACGTGGAAACAATGTTGATTCAATAAGTGTGTGTCCAGTGGGGAAGTTATGGAGGCACCTGCGATTCTCATTCCCGCTTCCCCAGACGACAACAGCCCTGCAGAAGTGCTAGAGCAGCAGTACAGCTGTGCTAGCTAGAGTACAACGATCCCCGCATGGAGCTCCTAAAGCTCTTGTCTGCTCCATCTCTGACCCTGGTCACTGACTGACTGAGCCCAGACAAACAGACAGCAGTTTGGGCCCCTGGACCTGCTTAATCAAAACCACAGACTACAACTGACCTCTAACATATATCCCTCCTGGCCAAGCACTCTCCTTCCACCCCTAACCCCACCCCCATTCCCCCTGCGTGCCGTTGCTAGGACAACCTTAAAGGTTTTTCCAGATGTGTCTGGGATTCATGAATATACACCATATATTCGGGTGCAACACTCCCTACCGAGTTCCAAACTGCCTCTGGAAGCAACGTCAACACAAGAACTGTTCGTTGGGAGCTTCATGAAATGGGTTTCCGTGGCCAGGCAGCTGCACACAAGCCTAAGATCACCATGCATAATGCCAAGCGTCGGCTTAAGGGTTGTGAAGCTCGCCGCCATTGGACTCTGGAGCAGTGGAAACGCTTTCTCTAGAGTGATGAATCACAATTCACCGTCTGGCAGTCGAACGGACGAATCTGGGATTGGCGGATCCCAGGAGAACAGTACTTGCCCGAATAGATAGTGCCAACTGTAAAGTTTGGTGGAGGAGGAATAATGTCCTGGGGCTGTTTTTCATGGTTCAGGCTAGGCTGCTTAGTTCCAGTGAAGGGAAATAATACAGTCACGCATGCAATTACATTCTAGATGATTTTGTGATTCCAACTTTGTGGCAACAGTTTGGGAAAGGCCCTTTCCTGTTTCAGTATGACAATGCCCCCTTGCACAAAGCAAGGTCCATACAGAAATGGTTTGTTGAGATCGGTGTGGAAACACTTCACTGGCCTGCACAGAGCACTAACCCTCAACTCCATCAAACACCTTTTGGATGAATTGGAAAGCTAACTGCGAGTCAGGCCTAATCGCCCAACATCATTAATGGTTTTGTGGCTGAATGGAAGCAAGTCCCCGCAGCAACATCTAGTGGAAAGCCTTCCCAGAGAGTGGAGGCTGTAATAGCAGCAAAGGGGGGACCAAATCCATATTAATGAACATGATTTTGGAATGAGATGTTCGACAAGTAGGTGTCCACATACTTTTGATCGTTTAGTGTAGTTCTGCACCCTCCCTGCAACACTGCCTGCATCCCCAAACAACGTTTGGATTATTATTACGCCTGTGGACCCATCCAATAACAGACTGACCTCTAGAATAGGTTGAGGCTAACACATTCTCTGTTCTCTTCTATCGTCACCATTATAATGGTTCGGGGCCAAGGTCCAGACTGGGACCCAGGGTTAGAGAACAAGCCATATCCAGTTTCTTTTTTGTAACCAGAGTACCTCTGACTTCCTGTGCACATGTTCTGGGTAGTGTTCATGTCTGACTCTGAGTGATCGGCTGGGCCATTAGAGGACCTGTTAGAACTTGATTCACTCTTTCATCTGTTGGTTTCTATACTTTTAGGAATCCTGTTGTGATTATGAACGGAAACAAATGATACCCACCGTTTGGCACAGTTTCTCCCTGTTTTCTGCATTTCAGGTTTATTCTGCTGCAGAGTTCATTCAGCACTTTGCCTGGTCCACAGAAAGGCATGATTCAGCAGCCAGTGGAGTGACACTGTGCTGTGGAAACTCCTCTCTCCTCTCAGTAAAGGGCAGGGCTGTGGCCCACTAATCTCCCAATGCCCGCTCTACCCTTCACTGGCTGCCCCACCCAGCCCCACCTCGCCTCTCATTGTTTGCTTTGGCAGTGGGGAGCACATCCATCACGCCACCTGCCACAGCAGGCCGCAGCCTGCACCTCCTTCTCTGCCCATGCCTCTACCAGTGTGCTAAGGGGTGAGCCACGTGTCCCGTGTCCCCACCACCCCCCTAAACGGGTGATAATACTGCTGTCTTCGCCCGTCAGGATCAGGAGCTAACACTCTGCTCCCTGTCCCTGGGATGCTGGGAATGAGAGGGGGTTATGGGAGAGAAAGAGGTGTGTGATGTTGGGGAGCACATTTTTCTCTGTCCACAGAACTAGAAGAGAGGTGTCATGCTGAGGTGCAGTGTGAGGGTAGGGAGGGGGAATGGGAAGAAGGGTGAACAGGTGATACAGGGTCTTCAGATGGTTTGAAATGTTGTCCAACTCTGACTGTATTATTTTCCCGTTTGTCCTGGGACCTCATTTATCAAAGATACCTTGCATGCACCAGTTTTCCTGCAAAGGTTGGTATTTATGTAACGACGTTCGTCTGTCGAAGGAGAGGACCAAAATGCAGCGTGGTGGTTACTCATGTTCTTTAATGAAAAAATAATGAAAACCAAATTACAGCATAACTGGTGAAACTACACAGAGACAGGAACAATCACCCACATAATACACAGTGAAACCCAGGCTACCTAAATATGGTTCCCAATCAGAGACAACGAAAATCACCTGACTCTGATTGAGAACCGCCTCAGGCAGCCAAGCCTATGCTAGACACACCCCTAATCAGCCACAATCCCAATGCCTACAAAAACCCCAATACGACAACACAATAAACCCATGTCACACCCTGGCCTGAACAAATAATTAAAGAAAACACAAAATACTAAGACCAAGGCGTGACAATTTATCAAATTTGAACACGATGTCTAGGCATACAAAACCCCCCCTACACAATACAAAAACTAAACAAACCACCCTTGTCACACCCTGACATAACCAAATAATACAGAAAACAAAGATAACTAAGGTCAGGGCGTGACAGCAGGTAATATCTCTACTATTCTGACAAGATTGGTTTATTTCCTCTACAATTGCTTAGGCTTGAAACAAATATTTCCATTCATCCATCCCTCAATTATGCTGGAAAGTAAATATAGCGGTAGCCTGTTTAAAATATTTGACAATAGGTAAGCTATACTATTGTCAGAAGCGGAGGTAGCACGAGTACCGTGGGTGCGACCGCCCTAGGGCCCATGCACCTATGGGGCGAGTTAAAAGAAAAACATTTTTAAACGATGATGTACCAAAAATAACCAAAAAGAGAAAACATTCTCTAACATTATAAACCATGGCAAATGTATATCAGATGATATACTGTATATAATATTATTTCATAAAATCCTGGACCAATTTACAGCTGTGTCTATCGCTATACCCCCTTGAGGGGCCCCCTGGCCTGGGACTGGCCTGGCCTTCAAAGTGCTGCTGTTTGGCTGCTGGTGATTATTTTATTTAACCTTCATTTAAGCAGGAAGACATGCTGAGACCACGGTCTCTTTCGCAGTTGAGACTTGCATGAAGACATCAATAAACAATTACACTATACCAGTGGCAACCCATTATTCAGGACAGAGCCCCACCTATTTGCGTCTTGTTTTGCATGTTATTTTGGCATTAATGTGTTGCATATCAGTTTGCAAACAATGTATAAAAAATAATTTAGTTAATAAAGCCACATCCAAACATGGTCTCATTTTGCTTTTCATTAAGGATATATTAGCAAGGCTCAGGAAAAGACCCAGATGCAGACAGTTTCGAAGTAACAAAAGTTTATCACAGAAACAGGGGGGCAGACAAACAACAGGTCAAGGTCAGTAGTCCAGAGCAGAGTCTGAAAGGTACACAACTTCAGGCAGGCTTAGGGTCCGTGCAGGCAGAGGTCAGTAATCCAGTGTAGTGTGACAAGGTACAGAGCGGCAGGCAGGCTCAGGGCAGGCAGAATGGTCAAAACCGGGAAAGCTTGAAACCAGGAACTAGTCAAAGACAGGCGCACGGGAAAACAGCTGGTAGGCTTGACAAAACAAAACAAACTGGCAACAGACAAACAGAGAACATGGGTATAAGTACACTGGGGATAATGCGGAAGATGGGCGACACCAGAAGGGGGGATGGAGACAAGCACAAGACAGGTGAAACAGATCAGGGTGTGACATATGCAATGGAATAGCCTTATTTGTTAATTTAACATAAAATACATGTATATTCCCATGCCCTTACTGCAGAGATAGCTTGCAAAGTTCTGTCATACTTTCCAGGTCTATGCCCAAACAGTTCGAGCTTCTAATTTTAAAAATGAATCTCTCCAGAAATAAGCCTCTCACTGTTGCCGCCTGTTATAGACCCCCCCTCAGCTCCCAGCTGTGCCCTGGACACCATATGTGAATTGATTGCCCTCCATCTATCTTCAGAGTTAGTTCTGTTAGGTGACCTAAACTGGGATATGCTTAACACCCCAGCAATCCTACAATCTAAGCTAGATACCCTCAATCTCACACAAATTACCAAGGAAACCATCAGGTACAACCCTAAATCTGTAAACATGGGCACCCTAATAGATATTATCATGATGAACTTGCCCACCAAATACACCTCTGTTGTTTTCAATCAGGATCTCAGCGATCACTGCCTCATTGTCTGCATCCGCGTCCGCGGTCAAGCGACCACCCCTCATCACTGTCAAACACTCCCTAAAACACTTCTGCGAGCAGGCCTTTCTAATCGACCTAGCCCGGGTATCCTGGAAGGATATTGACCTCATCCTGTCAGTCGAGGATGCCTGGTGGTTCTTTAAAAGTAATTTCCTCACCATCTTAAATAAGCTTGCCCCTTTCAAAAAATGTAGAACTAAGAACAGATATAGCCCTTGGTTCACTCCAGACCTGACTGCCCTTGACCAGCACAAAAACATCCTGTGGCGGACTGCATTAGCATCGAATAGTCCCAGGGATATGCAACTGTTCATGGAAGTCAGGAACCAATACACACAGTCAGTCAGTAAAGCAAAGGCTAGCTTTTTCAAACAGATATTTGCATCCTGTAGCTCTAACTCCAAAAAGTTCTGGGACACTGTAAAGTCCATGGAGAACAAGAGCACCTCCTCCCAGCTGCCCACTGCACTGGGGCTAGGCGACAGGGTCACCACCGATAAATCCATGATAATCAAGAATTTCAATAAGCATTTCTACAATAGCCTAGGCCTAATTCTTTCTCCACTGCTCTGACTTGTCTGCTCATTGTAACAATCTATGCACTAGCTATCCAGGTACATGTATAGCCTATTTAAAGACATGCTCTGGTACTTTGGTGACTAAGAAAGTATCTTTTACACCTCCCACTTTGGGCTGGATGTGTCTACATGTGGTTCATACATGCATAATCTATGAGCAGATTTACTATTTTACCTCAATTAGCCATGAAATCCCTAGTTTGATAGAGTGTTTTTTTGAAGCTGTGCCATGTCATTTTGCCTTCACCCCCCCCCCCCTAGCAATTTTAGTTCAAGACGATGAGCTTCAGCCCCTCGCATTTGAGTGACAGCTAGCAAGTCTTGCCCAGCGTTATCCAATGACGTTGCAGTGCGGGCCCAACGGCTCAGTGGACACAGCAGAGAAAGAGAGAGAGAAGAGACGGAGAGAGAGAGAGAGAGAGAGACATGACGTGGTGCATATATGTGACGTAGTATGCTATTTTCGTGGGCAGATTTTGGCTCTTGAGTGCTACTTCAGAACTACTGGCAAAAAGTACACAAAAGTAACAAAGAATCTCTTTAATGATAATTGACAACCATTCAAACATTAATGCATTCATGATACCAGCTACTCCTCAAATGTTTTTCGTCACCCCTGTGGCGAAACCCTAGCTCAGAGTATTGGTATTGTTGTGCGATAGGAGCGCAACATCATAGCCTATATAATATAAGCACATATTAAAGAAACAGGGAATAGAAACAACAATCTATCGATAAACAAAATATTGAACAACAGTTTGTCTTTTGGTCTGTAGAGTTGACTTTTAAATTGCTTGAATAGGCAATCAATCTTGCAGACTTAGCAGCCAGTGTATGGCACTCGCTATAGACAGCATGCGTGTTCAGTCAAACATATTCACTGCAAAAGATGAAAGCGTTCTGCATACACTGCTACAGAAATGTGATCAAAGGTGCCATTGCTCTTTCTTTCAGAAACTCTCATGGACCAGTTCCAACATTTCCAAATCATACAGCAAATTAGGGCATTTTCGCCACTATACAAGTTGAATGGAGGTGGGAGTTGTAATGCTCGTTCACGTGTTGAATCTCAATAACTTGTTGCGTACCTAAATCCTAGAATCTCCATGTGCGCCAGAATTCTGTGATAAAAGTACCCACGGTTGATAAAGAAGACCCATGGTGAAGACTAGAGAGCCTTCAGCACACTACACCCAAACTGGGATTTTGGACCTTAGTTTCAAAAGCTGCAACAAATACATGAATACACTATTTAATTGCGGTTTACAATTCATCATGACACAACATCAATGTTGAACGCACAAACAGTGTTATAATGTCAGTTGGTCTGTTGGAGAGGACCCCTCATTTCACTAGTGGAGGTTAAAGATGTGGGAAGTGGGCCTCCTGTGTATTGTTGCTGGCCTGAATGCTGTGGTCCGGTGGCCGATGTGAATTCAGCTCTGAGTTCTTTGAGGAGTGGTGGCATCTCCACACACCTTCATCAAGGACTCTTTGTCCTGCTGACCATATGTGCAGTGCAGAGAACCAGTGTCCCTGTGAGCACGCTAACCAAGGCCACAACTAGGTCACAGTGAAAGAGAGAACACTTGCTTTTGTCCACAATGATCCCTGTAATGGACTGATAGGATCACTCTGACCTCCACCTCCTCCTCTTCTTCCTCTTATTAGTAGTTTATCTTGGCTATTAACGGCCTCGTTGTGTGTGTGATACTCTTAACCTTTGCCTCGGACAGGCATAGCCAGAGATGGCCAGATCTCTCCCCTCTGATAAGGAGCTGAGAGGAGGGATGTATTGGGTACATAAAAGGTGTATCAATTCTGAAACTAACCCTTGGGATTCACATCAGTGGGGATGATTCAATTCGTAGTCTAGACCATGCAGCCATCAGACAGAGCAGAGGAGAGAGCTGACTCCCATTGGTCCCATGCTCCCATGCAGGTGAAGGGTTAGGAGAGGTAGAATCACCCCTGTGTCAGACCTCCCAGGTCCCCTGGCCACCCTCCCTCACAGCCAACATTATCTCCCGATTCTTTCACCATGTGAGAAGACCTCTGTCACAGAGCCCCGAATGAAAGAGAGTCTTTCTTCTCCTCCATCCCTGGGCCAACTGTAACCAGACACTCCTCCTCCCTCTAGCTGATAGGACTCTCTGCTTCTCTCTTCCCTCGCTCCTTTCCTCTCTCTCTATCACCCTTTCTTTCGTCCTTTCCTCCTTATTTTTCAATTGTGGTGGCAGAGATCCACAGAGAGGTGATCGTTGGCAGTGCAGGTGTCTGATTTTCATTAGAATTGCAAATTGAAGTGGATGCCGGATCTGATAAGGAGACGCAGCTGGGACTCGCTGGGCTCTCTTTCAGCTCAGGGAGGTCGAGCAGGGATCATCACACTATACAACACACCCACTCACCCCCCATTCCTCCACCCCTCACCCTCCTTACCTCCACTCCTCTCTCACCTGCCACCCATGTGTCACATTGGACAATGCCAGGGGGCCATAGACCTCCAAAGGAGTCTGGGATGAGACAAGACTTCTTCTTAGTCTCCCAGGTGTGCCATATCCAAACCATGTAAATCAATTTCCCATAAAACAATGTTATTAAGGAAAGGAAAGGGGGATGCAAAGTCAGTTGTACAACTGAATGCATTCAACTGAAATGTCTTTATTACAGTGGTGTTACTACAGTAACTACTGTTTAATTACTGCGGTACAAGAGGAAACTTAAGTGTTACTATCACATCCTGAAATTGTAATCATGTCATCATGATAATATGACTTCAACAGCAGGCCTATTAACTTACAGTAAATGGATCTAAAGTGATACAGGGCTGTGGATGAATAGCACAGCTGGACCTTTAAAGCAGGGAACAACAGCTGTGCTTTACACTTCGCCCCTCTCCATGCAATATCACACCATATTTCTGCCACCAAAAATCACAATCAACAAAGAGGATTTGCTCAGTGTATCAACCTTCCAAGTTTGGGGAAACAACCGATTTGCTGTGTTCTGTGAAAACCACCACAGCTGGGCCACATCATGCTTGGTTGTTTAATCAGACTGAAGAGTCCAGTTTGTAAAAGGGGGCTTTTGTTTTTAAAATGTCCTTCTAAATGTAATTCTTCTTCTCTCCATGTGAGAAACGTTACCCACCTGTAAAGACACACTTTCCTCCCCATAGTCAGTCCCCCCTCCCACAGTCCCCCGGGGTGAAGTGTTGAAAATCATTGTTTCCCGTCGGCCTGTTGCCTTAGTGAAGACTTGCAAAAACACAGTTGATTGGCTGGTGTACTCCCAACATGCACCTGGATGTGTTTGTGAAAGGACGGGACAGGCCGGAACTAAGGAATGGGAAAAACAAACATTTCTGAATGAAGTTATTTTCCCCTCTATCGTAGCTCACCCCCCCCCCTCAAGCACACATACACACACCCCACACTCACACACATACACACTGCAGACATTGTAAACTAAAAAGAGACAATTACATTTTTTCTCCTACAACTGTAAATTTGAAGTCCTATACTCTTCAGCTTTGAAAGAGAGTAAAACAAAAAGCTGTTTTTCTATCTCCCTCTCTTTCTGTATTATGCTGAAATTAAACTCTTTTCAATTAGGATTCTGCAAAAAATACTGTACGATATCATTCATATGTCACTGATATATCTGTCAAAACTCCGTGGAGCATGTTTCGGAGGCTTGCTATGGCCTAGCTCTCTATCTCTCTGCTCATGAAGAGGCCTCAGGGGCAGATCCACTCTAGCCCGTGCCCCTGACTGACCCTGCCCTGGGTCGGGTTTACAGTTCTGCCTGGTTCAACACACAGATTCTCTATGCAGCTGGACATGGCTGTAGAGCACACTAGGCCAACCCAGTCCTGGCGGCATCCATATTCTCACAACGTTGTGCCCTTCCACAGCACCTGTTGGTAGAACCGTCGGCAACAGATGTTCCAGCCACATACCAGCAGTATGACTATTGATTTGAAGGAAATCCCTGTCAGGATCCAACACAGCATTTGCTTTGAGCTGTGTTGTGGGAGCATTGCAGCGCAATACTGTGCTGCTCGGAAACTAAGGCAGGAAGAGAGTGTCTCACCCAAAGCCAGGAAAGCAGTTTCCTATCATGTCATGACACACACACACACACACACACACACACACACACACACACACACACACACACACACACACACACACACACACACACACACACACACACACACACACACACACACACACACACACACACACACACACACACACACACACACACACACACACACACACACACACTTGTAATTCAATGTGTCAAATTGTTTTTATTTATGTCCAGTGAAAGGATATAGACATGTTCATACAAGGAAATGAATTCATGCTGCATCTTTTCCTCAATGTGACTCAATACAAACGTACAGAATTACATCTGAACAGATTGCTTTCTCTGGTCCCTTGGTGGTGTAACATGATATGTGGCAGTCTGAAGATATGGATCACAGAGCATATTTGCTGAGGAACAGGAGTGTCGAGATGAAGCACGGCTTGACAGCCTAACAAGTGGGTGACTCATGGAGCAAATCGTCCTTACAACACTCTGTTATCTCCTCACATTCAGAGATATCTGACAGTGAGAGAGGGACGGAAGGAGTGACTACGACCACATGAGTGAGGGAGGGAGGGTTACTGAAATAATTTATTTGTGAATAACTGATGAGTGCATGGATGAATGAATAAGTGAGTGACAGTGAATGAGAGAAAGAAAGGGAGGGAGAGGACTAAGGAGGGTTGGTCCTTGGTCCTTTTAAAAGAAAAAGAGTGGGAGAGCTTTCACCTCTGGCCATTATCGTCCAACTTCCACAAGACAGCTCTTTGAGAGAATAGGCTGTACAGCTGCAACTCCCACAAAACGTATGGACAATTACAGATTTTGGTTGCCGTGGCGATGTCATTTCCGACAGAGCAATGCCATTTACTACATAGCCAAATAACTTCAGCAGAGTGAACTACAGATCAACAATAGTCCGTTGGACGTTTACTTTTTTCTCCTTCTTTTCCATAAAATGATGCATTCTTCCTCAGTCCCGTCAAACGGACCAGCTACAAAAACATTATCGTTTGTTCCCCTGCATTACAGTTCGTCAGATACAGAGACACAGGCCCTCCTCTCAGGGGCTGAGGTGTCCTCAACCCCCGACGCTTTTCTTGTCATTGTGCAGTTTTTGTGGGGTCTGGCGTGTGTGTGTGTGTGTGTGTGTGTGTGTGTGTGTGTGTGTGTGTGTGTGTGTGTGTGTGTGTGTGTGTGTGTGTGTGTGTGTGTGTGTGTGTGTGTGTGTGTGTGTGTGTGTGTGTGTGTGTGTGTGTGTGTGTGTGTGACTATGTACCACACACACAAACCCCATCTGTTTGATGGCCGGACACAGTCTGGGAAAGGGTTTTCAGACAAAGAATTCACACAGAGCACAAAGGTCCAATTATGAGCCCACACTCTGAGGAGGGAGGAGGGCTGTTTTGTAGGGGGATAATAGGGGCTTGTCCATCTCAGAGGGGTGTGAGGGCTTCGTTGCCGCTCCTACTGCGACCCACCACCAGTACCACAAACAACTATGTGTTAACTAGGATGAAGTTGGTGGTTAACGTTACTCTTAAGCAAAATTAAAAAATGTATTCATACTTTTCCATTTCAAATGACATCATTTGAGATCTAGTAAGACTGGAGAAAATAAGTATATTGACATTTGCGGTACTATTTCAGGTTAAACAGTTGTCTTCAAATAGTCGTTGACACAAGAAAACAAAACATTGAACAGAGTCATCTCCGTGTTGAGCTTCTGCCGTCTTGAAAACCCGTAAAAGCCTTAAGACACGGATCAGGGAGCACCGCAGCAATATACGGGCAGGTGAGACAAAACATCTGGTTGCCGTTCATTTTGTACAAGCTGGACATCTTATTAGTTCTCTGAGATACATTGGAATAGAAATGGTCAAGATGTCATGCAGGAGAGGAGACATTGAGAGTAAACTTCTCCAAAGGGGATCTTTCTGTATCCACAGGCTCAACACACTGTCTCCTCTTGACCTTAACAAGGAGTTTGACTTGAAACCGTTTATATAGTTTCAAAATGTATTTACAAAAAAAATCCGAATTGAATATTATATGTGTACGGATATTACTGTAAATATTGATCACATTCCTTGTGTATGATCATATATTTTCATACATTGAATATTAATATTGTGAACCTATGTTATACATGTTTTAGTCTCTGAGTACTGCATCTATATACAGTGGCTTGCGAAAGTATTCACCCCCTGTCAGAGTCGTGTGTATAGGTGGCAGGGAAGTCAGGTGCAGGAGAATCAAACTGAGTGTAATGGAGTTATTTAATAAAAATGTAATAAAAACCACAACACTGAATTAACAAACAATCTCTGACAAAGACATGAGGGGAAACAGAGGGTTAAATACACAACAGGTAATGAATGGGATTGAAACCAGGTGTGTAGGAAGACAATACAAAACCAATGAAAAATGGATCAATGATGGATAGAAGACCGGTGACGTCGACAGCCAAGCACCGCCCGAACAAGGAGAGGCTTCGACTTCGGAAGAAGTCATGACACCCCCCTTGGCATTTTTTCTATTTTGTTGCCTTACAACCTGGAATTAAAATGGATTTTTGGGGGGTTTGTATCATTTGATTTACACAACATGCCTACCACTTTGAAGATGCAAAATATCAAATAAGCATCCAATAAAGAAATCTGAAAACGACATAACTATTTAACCCCCCCCAAATGCAATAATTTGTAGAGCCACCTTTTGCAGCAATTACAGCTGTAAGTCTCTTGGGGTATGGCTCTATAAGCTTGGCACATCTATCCACTGGGATTCTTGCCCATTCTTCAAGGCAAAACTGCTCCAGCTACTTCAAGTTGGATGGCTTCCGCTGGTGTACAGCAGTCTTTAAGTCATACCACAGATTCTCAATTGGATTGAGTTCTGAGCTTTGACTAGGCCATTCCAAGACATTCAATTGTTTACCCTTAAACCACTCAAGTGTTGCTCTAGCATTATGTGTAGGGTCATTGTCCTGCTGGAAGGTGAACCTCCGTCCCAATCTCAAATCTCTGGAAGACTGAAACAGGTTTCCCTCAAAAATGTCCCTGTATTTAGCTCCATCCATCATTCCTTAAATTCTGACCAATTTCCCAGTCTCTGCCGAAGTAAAAATCCCCACAGCATGATGCTGCCACCACCATGCTTCACTGTGGGGATGGTGTTCTCGGTGTGATGAAAGGCGTTGGGTTTGCGCCAGACATAGCGTTTTCCTTGATGGCCAAAAAAACTAAATTTTAGTCTCATCTGACCAGAGTACCTTCTTCCATAAGTTTGGGGAGTCTCCCACATGCCTTTTGGCGAACACCGTGTTTGCTTATTTTTTTTCTACAAGCAATAGCTTTTTTCTGGCCACTCTTCCGTAAAGCCCAGTTCTGTAGAGTGTACGGCTTAAAGTGGTCCAATACTCCAATCTCCTCTGTGGAGCTTTGCAGCTCCTTCAGGGTTATCTATGGTGTCTTTGCTGCCTCTCTGATTAATGCCCTCCTTGCCTGGTCCGTGGGTTTTGGTGGGCGGACCTCTCTTGGCAGGTTTGTTGTGGTGCCATATTCTTTCCATTTTTTTATGATGGATTTAATGGTGCTCTGTGGGATGTTCAAAGTTTATGATATTTTTTTTATAACCCAAGAATGATCTGTACTTCTCCACAACTTCGTCCTTGACCTGTTTGGAAAGCTCTTTGGTCTTCATGGTGCCGCTTGCTTGGTTGTGTCCTTTGCTTAGTGGTGTTGCAGACTCTGGGGCCTTTCAGAACAGGTGTACATATACTGAGAGATGTGACAGATCATGTGACACTTAGATTGCACACAGGTGGACTTTATTTAACTAATTATGTGACTTCTGAAGGTAATTGGTTGCACCAAATCTTATTTAGGGGCTTCATAGCAAAGGGGGTGAATACATATGCATGCACCACTTTTATGTTTTTAATTATTATTATTTTTCACATTACCAATTTGGATTATTTTGTGTTTGTCCATTACATGAAATCCAAATAAAATCTGTTTAAATTACATGATGTAATAGAACAAAATTGGAAAAAATGCCAAGTGGGGTGAAAACTTTTGCAAGGCACTGTACAGGACCTTCCACCCCCACCGGGTATATGGATGCCTGATGAAGACCTAAGGGTTAAAATGGGGTAAAACTTTACCTTCACTCTTTGTGAATTCTGTGAAACGGATTAGAAAGCCTCTATTGGGAGGCGGCGATGATGCCCTGTAAGAGTCACCTTTCATCAGGTGCAGTCACAGGGGTGACAGAAGCTGTGCCAGCTCACAACTTTGATTCCTTATCTCACATTTCAACAATCTACTTTTGGTGGGTTTTTTCCCTCCTTCATTACACAGGACGTATAAGGTTGTGATTTACTTCAGCTCACCCATCTTGTTTTAACTGGTACGGAGTGACTTCCCATGCTGTGATACCAGAAGCTGGGACTGTCTACTGGTCCAGACTGGGAGTGTCTACTGGTCCCGGCTGGGAGTATTTACTGGTCCAGGCTGGGAGTGTCTACTGGTCCAGGCTGGGAGTGTCTACTGGTCCAGACTGGGAGTGTTTACTGGTCCAGACTGGGAGTGTCTACTGGTCCAGGCTGGGAGTGTCTACTGGTCCAGGCTGGTACTGTCTACTGGTCCAGACTGGGAGTGTCTACTGGTCCAGGCTGGGAGTGTCTACTGGTCCAGGCTGGGAGTGTCTACTGGTCCAGACTGGGAGTGTCTACTGGTCCAGACTGGGAGTGTTTACTGGTCCAGACTGGGAGTGTTTACTGGTCCAGACTGGGAGTGTCTACTGGTCCAGGCTGGTAGTGTCTACTGGTCCAGACTGGGAGTGTTTACTTTACTGTTTAATTGTTCGCCAAAGCAACTCAATATGTTTTTGTAATCTACAGGTTATATGCACTGCCAGAAAGGAAATATATGCTAAATGCATTTCTCACTTGTAGCATTTCAAATGCATAGACATTCAGCTGCAGAACATTCCCTCGACAATGTGTTCCCGAATGAGAAACTATTCCATATCATATCTTAACATTGCATATTGTGCTTTGTTGCAGTTGTGTGTTCAGGATCATGTGTTTGTGCATACCATTAGGGATACAGGCTCTGGAGAGCACATGTGAGAGTGAGCGCAAGGGTATATGTGCATGTGTATGTGTGTGTGTATGTTTGTGTGTTCTGTTGCTGACATCGGAGCATCAGCAGCTGTTAAACTCTTCTCACACACCAGGTGCAACCTGTATCTCTCAGCACTGTATCAACACATGGTCTGGCAACATGTCACTGTCTAACACAACGGACACACACATATGCACGCAAGCATACACACCTGTGCAGTGCGTCTGTTAGGTCAGTTGATGCATCCGTGTGAGAGAGAGAGAGAGAGAGGCAGAACTGTCATAGCCACATTGCTGATTTCTGAAGTGATAGGGGCACACAAGTGACAGAGGTAGTAAATCCACATCGGTCTCTTGCCTGAGTGTGTATAGTCATAACCACATCACAGCCACACAACCAGGCGATGATGACCATGTTCTGTCCTACAAAAAAATATTTGTATATACAGTAAGGGTTCCATAATCATGTTATGCAGTGCCAATGATGGTATAAAGCCTAAAGTTCTGTCTAAATGGAAAAGCTATATTGAGTAGGTAATTTACTTTTTTGTTATTTTACACACTGTTTTACAATGAGCTATTTATGGAAATAATCATGCCATGTCTAGCCTACTTATGTAGAGCAAGTTCAGATCGTGTCCTCTGTCTCAGTTTGACCCATTCCAGGACAAGGCATCAACTTTTCCCAATTACTGGTTAACAGTAAGTACTTTATTGAACCAGAATAATCTGCAGAATGAATATGTTATGAGAAAAACAGCGGCGTCGAGCAGCAACTGATATGAGCGGACGCTGACAGATGCTGTGAGAGAGGAACACTGGTCCGGGCCTCTCCAACAGACCGTGCTGCAAACTTTCCAATCGTCTTCAAATTCACATAATCACACCGTCCGGAATGATAAACTATTGCCTGTGTTCTAATCTTTGTCTCAGGGGTCATCTTTCAGGGCTGAGGTGACTCTGCGGTGAACACTGAAGGATTGTAGCAGAACGGGATAATGTAGCGTTGATGTAACACACAGCATCCCAATCCCCGCGTAACGCTCATTAACTTTGATGGAAATCATCTGTGATGACAAACATGAGGGCGGTTACCTTGTTAATGATATTCCTCAAGGCAGTAGCAGTAGTGATAGGTGCATGGGGAGTTACAGGCAGGGCAGGGCAAACATGAGGGTGGTTACCTTGTTAATGATATTCCTCAAGGCAGTAGCAGTAGTGATAGGTGCATGGGGAGTTACAGGCAGGGCAGGGCAAACATGAGGGTGGTTACCTTGTTAATGATATTGTAACGCCAGGGTAGTGGGTTCGATCCCCGGGACCACCCATACGTAGAATGTATGCACACATGACTGTAAGTCGCTTTGGATAAAAGCGTCTGCTAAATGGCATATATTATTATATATTATATACCTCAAGGCAGTAGCAGTAGTGATGGGTGCATGGGGAGTTACAGGCAGGGCAGGGCAAACATGAGGGCGGTTACCTTGTTAATGATATTCCTCAAGGTAGTAGCAGTAGTGATGGGTTCATGGGGAGTTACAGGCAGGGCAGGGCAAACATGAGGGTGGTTACCTTGTTAATGATATTCCTCAAGGCAGTAGCAGTAGTGATAGGTGCATGGGGAGTTACAGGCAGGGCAGGGCAAACATGAGGGTGGTTACCTTGTTAATGATATTCCTCAAGGCAGTAGCAGTAGTGATAGGTGCATGGGGAGTTACAGGCAGGGCAGGGCAAACATGAGGGTGGTTACCTTGTTAATGATATTCCTCAAGGCAGTAGCAGTAGTGATAGGTGCATGGGGAGTTACAGGCAGGGCAGGGCAAACATGAGGGTGGTTACCTTGTTAATGATATTCCTCAAGGCAGTAGCAGTAGTGATGGGTTCATGGGGAGTTACAGGCAGGGCAGGGCAAACATGAGGGTGGTTACCTTGTTAATAATATTCCTCAAGGCAGTAGCAGTAGTGATGGGTTCATGGGGAGTTACAGGCAGGGCAGGGCAAACATGAGGGCGGTTACCTTGTTAATGATATACCTCAAGGCAGTAGCAGTAGTGATAGGTGCATGGGGAGTTACAGGCAGGGCAGGGCAAACATGAGGGTGGTTACCTTGTTAATGATATTCCTCAAGGCAGTAGCAGTAGTGATGGGTTCATGGGGAGTTACAGGCAGGGCAGGGCAAACATGAGGGTGGTTACCTTGTTAATGATATTCCTCAAGGCAGTAGCAGTAGTGATGGGTGCATGGGGAGTTTCAGGCAGGGCAGGGCAAACATGAGGGTGGTTACCTTGTTAATGATATTCCTCAAGGCAGTAGCAGTAGTGATGGGTGCATGGGGAGTTACAGGCAGGGCAGGGCAAACATGAGGGTGGTTACCTTGTTAATGATATTCCTCAAGGCAGTAGCAGTAGTGATGGGTGCATGGGGAGTTTCAGGCAGGGCAGGGCAAACATGAGGGTGGTTACCTTGTTAATGATATTCCTCAAGGCAGTAGCAGTAGTGATGGGTGCATGGGGAGGTACAGGCAGGGCAGGGCAAACTGGGAGGCCGGTTGAATGTTTGAACACCGAAGTGGGTAACACCTGTTTCCCGTTTCATCTCTGAAGTCAAGTTGAGTCTCTGCAGCCAGGGTGAAACTGTGTTGTAGGCATTGGGGGGGACGAATAGTAGACGGGAGTGCATGTATGTGTGTGTCATGACATGATAGGAAACAGCTTTCCTGGCTTTGGGTGAAACAGTATTTTAAAGCCTTAGTTTCTGAGCAGCACAGTATGGCTCTGCAATGCCCCTACACCACATTTACTGCAATTCTACACAGTTTGACATGACTTATTATTCCTATTTTTAGGGGTATTTTTGGGGGTATATGGAGGGGTATTTTGAAAACATAGTATAAATTGAAGGATAAGTCCTCACCATCATTAATGAAGGTATTTCAAGGCAACTATTAACAAGACACAAAATATGAGTTGACTGAGATGTATTATAATGTGATGCACACATGCATATTTATTTAGGAAGATGAGAAAGCGGAAGACTGAGTTTTATTTTAGTTGGAGTTTGCCTACCTTATGCCCAGTCCATTTTTTTTGTGTGTGAGCATACATACTATGGTTGAATGTTGATCCAGACTCCATTTCTCCCGACCGTATTCTGTCAGCAGATAAAAATGTTTTTCCAAATCAGTATTTTCTTCTTCAATCTGAGCCAGATTGACAGTGCTCTGATCCAATGAGAATGGGGGAGCACCATGGGTCAGAGTGCCAAGGGCCAATCACATTTCAGGGAGGGACATGTTCCCCCAACCCTCGTGGCAATTTATCGACTTCAAGCCTACAGTTGGTCCATATACAATTTAATTAATTTATGTGTGAGCATCTGGTAGGTTCTAAAGAAAGTATATAATCACTAGAAATGTGAATGGAGACAGTTTGCCCCCTTGTGGGAGCTGTGAAATTTGTTTTGTTGACCTTGCGCAGACAAACAGAAGGCCGTACATCTCTATACAAATTCACACAGCTTGCCTCACACTATACAGGATCATGGTCTGTTATGAATCAGATACTACAGTCCAATCAAAGTGGCAACTTCTAGGCTAAAACAATCTTTCTTTCATGAAAATTGATTAAAAGCAGTGTTTTGCGACTCCTGTGGCGGGACGGGCGCAGTGCGCGCTAACCAAGGTTGCCAGTTGGATGTGCACTGGTTGGGTTGGACACCACAAAATTGGGGAGAAAAAGGGGTAAAAATTAAACAAAAAAAACAAACAAAAAAAGCTGTGTTTTAATAAAGTAGGCATGTAACATTGTAGGCCTACATTCGATTTCTTCATGTTTTGGGGAAAACACTGCTTAGAAACTCCTTAAATAGCTTAGTATAGCTTCTTACCTGCTGCTAATGCAAATAACATCAGTTGCAAAGATGAGAATACTTTTTGAATAGCTAAACAAGCCAACCGGCACGTCCCCTGCCCAGCTGGCCTCGACCTCAGGGCATTATATCAAATGTTAATATCTTTTTCTATGAGTGATGGAAAGAAAATTGGCCTCAGCGACAATTATTTGCATAATTCAATGGATATTTTGTTGAAATGTTCAAATTTGACTTCTCTATGGGGCCGTCTCTAGGAATTGTCTTTCTGGGCCAGGCGTCAGTTAAACTGCAGTATGGAAGCAATAATGTAGGAGCAGTCAAAAAAAGTGCTTACAGACCGGAGCCCTGGCCCCTTGATTGCTACTCTTTTTCTTTTTCTTTCCTGATTCTGCCTCCTCAACCCTCCTCTCCTCCCTTTCTGCATCCTTTGACTCTCTATGTCCCCTATCTTCCAGGCCGGCTCGGTCCTCCCCTCCCGCTCCGTGGCTCGACGACTCATTGCGAGCTCACAGAACAGGGCTCCGGGCAGCCGAGCGGAAATGGAGGAAATCTCGCCTCCCTGCGGACCTGGCATCCTTTCACTCCCTCCTCTCTACATTTTCCTCCTCTGTCTCTGCTGCTAAAGCCACTTTCTACCACGCTAAATTCCAAGCATCTGCCTCTAACCCTAGGAAGCTCTTTGCCACCTTCTCCTCCCTCCTGAATCCTCCTCCCCCTCCCCCCCTCCTCCCTCTCTGCAGACGACTTCGTCAACCATTTTGAAAAGAAGGTCGACGACATCCGATCCTCGTTTGCTAAGTCAAACGACACCGCTGGTTCTGCTCACACTGCCCTACCCTGTGCTCTGACCTCTTTCTCCCCTCTCTCTCCAGATGAAATCTCGCGTCTTGTGACGGCCGGCCGCCCAACAACCTGCCCGCTTGACCCTATCCCCTCCCCTCTTCTCCAGACCATTTCCGGAGACCTTCTCCCTTACCTCACCTCGCTCATCAACTCATCCCTGACCGCTGGCTACGTCCCTTCCGTCTTCAAGAGAGCGAGAGTTGCACCCCTTCTGAAAAAACCTACACTCGATCCCTCCGATGTCAACAATTACAGACCAGTATCCCTTCTTTCTTTTCTCTTCAAAACTCTCGAACGTGCCGTCCTTGGCCAGCTCTCCCGCTATCTCTCTCTGAATGACCTTCTTGATCCAAATCAGTCAGGTTTCAAGACTAGTCATTCAACTGAGACTGCTCTCCTCTGTATCACGGAGGCGCTCCGCACTGCTAAAGCTAACTCTCTCTCCTCTGCTCTCATCCTTCTAGATCTATCGGCTGCCTTCGATACTGTGAACCATCAGATCCTCCTCTCCACCCTCTCCGAGTTGGGCATCTCCGGCGTGGCCCACGCTTGGATTGCGTCCTACCTGACAGGTCGCTCCTACCAGGTGGCGTGGCGAGAATCTGTCTCCTCACCACGCGCTCTCACCACTGGTGTCCCCCAGGGCTCTGTTCTAGGCCCTCTCCTATTCTCACTATACACCAAGTCACTTGGCTCTGTCATAACCTCACATGGTCTCTCCTATCATTGCTATGCAGACGACACACAACTAATCTTCTCCTTTCCCCCTTCTGATGACCAGGTGGCGAATCGCATCTCTGCATGTCTGGCAGACATATCAGTGTGGATGACGGATCACCACCTCAAGCTGAACCTCGGCAAGACGGAGCTGCTCTTCCTCCCGGGGAAGGACTGCCCGTTCCATGATCTCGCCATCACGGTTGACAACTCCATTGTGTCCTCCTCCCAGAGCGCTAAGAACCTTGGTGTGATCCTGGACAACACCCTGTCGTTCTCAACCAACATCAAGGCGGTGGCCCGTTCCTGTAGGTTCATGCTCTACAACATCCGCAGAGTATGACCCTGCCTCACACAGGAAGCGGCGCAGGTCCTAATCCAGGCACTTGTCATCTCCCGTCTGGATTACTGCAACTCGCTGTTGGCTGGGCTCCCTGCCTGTGCCATTAAACCCCTTCAACTCATCCAGAACGCCGCAGCCCGTCTGGTGTTCAACCTTCCCAAGTTCTCTCACGTCACCCCGCTCCTCCGTTCTCTCCACTGGCTTCCAGTTGAAGCTCGCATCCGCTACAAGACCATGGTGCTTGCCTACGGAGCTTCGAGGGGAACGGCACCTCAGTACCTCCAGGCTCTGATCAGGCCCTACACCCAAACAAGGGCACTGCGTTCATCCACCTCTGGCCTGCTCGCCTCCCTACCACTGGGGAAGTACAGCTCCCGCTCAGCCCAGTCAAAACTGTTCGCTGCTCTGGCCCCCCAATGGTGGAACAAACTCCCTCACGACGCCAGGACAGCGGAGTCAATCACCACCTTCCGGAGACACCTGAAACCCCACCTCTTTAAGGAATACCTAGGATAGGATAAGTAATCCCTCTCACCCCCCCTTAAGATTTAGATGCACTATTGTAAAGTGACTGTTCCACTGGATGTCATAAGGTGAATGCACCAATTTGTAAGTCGCTCTGGATAAGAGCGTCTGCTAAATGACTTAAATGTAATGTAAATACTCTACATGGATAGAGTAGCAATACAACCAATACAACCTCACAAACGAGAGCCAATCGTGGGGAAATATAGCCTATAGTTGTCCTAACAGGCCAATCAAAAAAAGCAATTAGTTTTCTCCTGGATTTATATTCCTCCATTGGTTCTACTACTGTTTGTAGTTGACAGACTGCGATATTTGCAGATCATTGAACACGCAACAGGTTACATTGTAGGCTATACGCTCCTTTTGTAAGGGTCTTATTCAGAGGTATTCTACATATTTTCTTGTGCAAACTAATATTAACCCATGTGTTTTGTGTTGTCATGGTCAGGCTGTGTGGCTGTTCCCTTTAACATATGGTCTTGTATAATGCGCTGTGCATGCCCTTATGGCAGGTTTGTGTTGTCATGGTCAGGCTGTGTGGCTGTTTCTCTTTAACATATGGTCTTGTATAATGCGCTGTGCATGCCCTTATGGCAGGTTTGTGTTGTCATGGTCAGGCTGTGTGGCTGTTTCTCTTTAACATATGGTCTTGTATAATGCGCTGTGCATGCCCTTATGGCAGGTTTGTGTTGGGAAGGCTCTTAGTCATTTTTATTAGCCCCCTGTTTCCCAGTTGAGTTCTCTGCAGCTGAGGCGTGAAACTGCTCTGTGTTTAGGGCCATACCCGCAGCTGCACAATAACTCAAGGTGCAACCACTGTATATAAATGCTGGATTGCTGACACTAAATGTATTGGCCATTAAGAGGCTTTGAAGCCACCAGTAGGCCATATTGGCATTGCCCAGTAGGAGCAGCCCTCCATAGGGATGAATGGAATTCTATATTATTTCAATTAAATGTTTCAAGGACAAAATAACATGTATTTAATTCATTTTTGTTGTTGTAGTGGACACAGTAGCATTAGTAATCTCAAAGAAATACACGAAGGAAAATGTTTTTATATATCTTTCTGACTTTTCGTTTGTATATTTAGCTCACCTAATACAATTTAAAGTATGCATTAAGTATGCGTTAAGGTGTCTGTTGGCCTACTAGAATAAATGTGGCAAAAATTAATGTAGACATCAATAAATGAATTTCTATAGCTTTGAAAATATTTTCTACAATGGTATGGGAGTACCAAGATGGAGGCATGTTGGCTTCAACACAGCACCCCCTACTAGTCATGTAGTGTACATAGAAATCGTTTGGGTGCAACCCATACTCCTTCTCCCTCCTGCTTGGTTTGTAAACATGCAAAAGCACTTACCCCTGAGCAGGGTTCTCTCTCTCTCTCTCTTTGTCACTCCCTCTCCAAAACCATTACACAGACAAGAGTGCATCCACATGTAGACCAATGCTAAAAATAATGACTCCATGGCATATGTTAAACACGACTGCACTGAGGGACACATGTTAGTTATTGTTGAGTAGATCCTATAATAGCACAGTGGAGGTAGACAATAATGACAGAACCATACAAAACTACAACCAGTAGATGACATCAGTGTGCCATAACTTCACTGTAATGAAGGAACACCTTCCTAATATTGAATTGCACCCCTTTTTGCCTCAGTTTGTCGGGGCAGGGACTCTACAAGGTGTTGAAAGCATTTCACAGGGATGCTGGCCCATGTTGACTCCAATGCTTACCACAGTTGTGCCAAGTTGGCTGGATGTTCTTTGAGTGGTGGACCATTCTTAATACACACTGGAAACTGTTGAGCGTGAAACACCCCGCAGCATTGGAGTTCTTGACACATAAACCGGTGCGCCTGGCACCTGCTACTATACCCCGTTCAAAGGCACTTAAATCTTTCGTCTTGCCCATTCACCCTCTGAATGGCACACATACAAAACCCATGTCTCAATTTTCTCAAGGCTTAGAAATCTTTCTTTAGCTGTCCTCCCCTTCATCTACACGGATTGAAGTGGATTTAACAATTGACATAAATAAGGGATCATTTCACCTGGATTCACCTGGTTAGTCTATGTCATGGAAAGAGTTCTTCATGTTTTTTATTCTCAGTGTAGATCTTAGATGACCACTTCTGTTCTGATTATCTTGGATCGAATGCATTTTCTTCTACTGTTTCTTAGTAATTGTAACACACTGTACAGCCTACCAATGTTTAATGCATAATCTTTCCTTAATCTACCAAAGAACTTCTAATTCATAGGTATTTTGTGCCTTTTTGCTGTTGCCAAATGCTACTAACTGAAATAACAAAGGAGAATTGTACAGTATAAAGCATTCAAATCAGCGCATATGGAAGCCATTGTCCAGATCTTGTGTAATGCTAGATGTTAAATTATCACATTTGATAGTATGGAAACAACAAAAATTCACAAACCACTTCTCCCAGAATGTCACATTTGTCAAGTTGCTTAAGAATGTTAATTTGAAAAATGTGTTTGACCTTCAAGTTTGTTTTAAAGGTTTATAATTCATCCTAACGAGGTATTCCATGTCTTACCTGTCTCAAGGCTTAAAAATCATTCTTTAACCCGTCTCCTCTTCTTCATCTACACTGATTGAAGTGGATTTAACAAGTGACATCAATAATGGATCATAGTTTTCACCTGGATTCACCTGGTCAGTCTATGTTGTGGAAAGAGCAGGTGTTCCTAATGTTTTGTACACTCAGTGTATTTCTCTGGAAAGCATTGGACTCGTCAATGTGGGGTTTGTGTGGTATTGTGAAGAGGACAATAAAGGTATCGGATGTTAAGAAGATATTCAAATCTTGCAAATGAGCCATCTATCACTGTAAAACACGTCTTAGACAACTGTCATATTTCTATTCAGTTGGCGTGGACATATTGGCTCTCCACCAAAACTAGTGCTAGTAATGCCATGTTTCTGCCCCCTAGAGGATTTACCTCAAATGATTCATCCCAGCAAACTCTGACAGGCATTTCCCCCATCATTTATGACTATTTTACTTGTTTTTTTATATATTTTATATTTTTTATTGAACCTTTATTTAACTAGACAAGTCAGACCATTTTACTTAATCTCTCATTCGTATGGCAGCCATCAAACATGCTTTCTCATCCAGGCTTGTAGTGTGATGTCATCTCTGCTCCTGGTACTGTACAGTGTAGTGAGTTCACTCTTGTGCCTGAGCCAGGTGTTGTCACCGTGGGAATGTGCCTCATTGACGGCAGGTGGGGGACAGCTGTATGGGCAGAAAGAAGTTGTTCAGCCAATCTGGCAACTCGTCCTCTAGTTCATAATATAATAATAATAATATATGCCATTTAGCAGATGATTTTATCCAAAGCGACTTACAGTCAGTCATGTGTGCATACATTCTACGTATGGGTGGTCCCGGGAATCAAACCCACTACCCTGGCGTTACAAGCGCCATGCTCTACCAACTGAGCTACAGAAGGACCACAGATGGGGAGGTTGGCTTGGTAATGAAATGTAGCATCCTGTCAAATAACTTCTGATTCATAATTAGTGAGGCTCCCCACGTGAAAAAATACTATAGTATCCTATGGTATAAATACTGTAGTATCACTATATTTGTATACTATAGTATTCACTGTAGTGTTTTTGCCATTTTTACTGTAGTATACTGTAGTATTTATTAAGTATAAATACTGTTGTATTACTATTGTTTAAAAAAACTATAGTATATACTATACTAATTTGTCACGCCCTGGTCGAAGTATTTTGTGTTTATCTTTATATATTGGGTCAGGCCAGGGTGTGTAATGGGGTTTTTGTATTGTGGTGTGTTTTGTCTTGGGGTTTTGGTGTGTGTATATTGGGATTGTAGCTAGTGGGGTGATCTAGCAAAGTCTATGGCTGTCTGGAGTGGTTCTCAATCAGAGGCAGGTGTTTATCGTTGTCTCTGATTGGGAACCATATTTAGGCAGCCATATTCTTTGAGTTTGTCGTGGGTGATTGTCCTTAGTGTCCTTGGTCCTGTCTGTGTTAGTTTTTCCACTAGTATAGGCTGTTTCGGTTTTTGTTATGTTCTTTGTTTTTGTGGTGTTTGTATTTTAGATTCGTGATACGTTTTTTGTTCATTGGATCGCAATCTACACGCTGTGTTTTGGTCCGACTCTCCTTCACCACAAGAGAACCGTTACAGAATCACCCACCCTAAATGGACCAAGCAGCGTGTCAACAGGCAGGAGAAGCCCAAAGAGGAGATGCGCAATAAGGATTTCTGGATATGGGAGGAAATCCTCGACGGGAGAGGACTCTGGGCTAAACCAGGGGAGGACCCTGCAGCAGGAGAAGCTAAACCAGGGGAGGGAGCAAATGTAGCCCTGCCCAAAAGGTGCAGCAGGAGAAGAGGCAACAGGAGCAGCCCAAAGAGGAGGATGAACTGGACGGTAAAGGACCCTGGGCTCAGCCTGGAGAATATCGCCGCCCCAAGGAAGAACTGGAGGTAAAGGACCTTGGGCTCAGCCTGAGCGATGAGGCGCTGGTATGAAGGAAGGGACTCAGGGAGAATATCGTGTGGCAGCCTGAGAATCAGGAGTCAGACCTGAGCCAGACTGGACTCCTTGGGCTGTTTATCGTGGAGGAGCCAAGGAAGAACTGGAGACCAGAGCCGGTGTTGGAGGTGAGCCAACTCTCCCTGTTTAAGCAGAGACTGTGAAGGAGTTAATGGGGAAATTGGAGGAGAGAGAAATGAGGGAGTTGCTGTGTTGGTGCTTTTTGCATGGAATTCGCCCGACGGAACGTGTCAGGGATTTGATGGCACCTGGGTCAGCGCTCCATACTCTTCCTGAGGTGCGTGTTAGTCGGCCGGTGAAGTTGGTGCCAGCCTCATGCATCAGGCCTCCTGTGCACATCCAGTGCCAGCACTGCTCTCAAGATCTCCAGTACGCCTTCATGGTCTAGCCCATCCTGTGCCACCTCCACACACTAGCCCTCCGGTAGCAGCTCCCCGCACCAGGCTTCCTGTGCGTGTCCTCGGTCCAGTACCAGCACCACGCATCAGGCCTACAGTGCGCCTCGCCTCCAGCGCTGTCGGAGCCTTTCTCCTCTCCTGCGCTGCCGGAGTCTCCCGCCTGTTCAGCGCAGCCAGAGCCTTCCTCCTCTACAGCGCTGCTGGAGTCTCCTGCCTGTTCAGTGCAGCCAGAGCTGCCAGTCTGCATGGAGCAGCCAGAGCTGCCAGTCTGCATGGAGCAGCCAGAGCTGCCAGTCTGCATGGAGCAGCCAGAGCTGCCAGTCTGCAAGGTGCTGCCAGCCTGCATGGAGCAGCCAGAGCTGCCAGCCTGCATGGAGCAGCCAGAGCTGTCAGCCTGCATGAAGCAGCCAGAGCTGTCAGTCTGCAAGGAGCAGCCAGAGCTGCCAGACTGTAAGGAGCTGCCAGACTGTAAGGAGCTGCCAGACTGTAAGGAGCTGCCAGACTGCTGCCAGACTGTAAGGAGCTGCCAGACTGTAAGGAGCTGCCAGACTGTAAGGAGCTGCCAGACTGTAAGGAGCTGCCAGACTGCAAGGAGCTGCCAGTCTGCACGGAGCCGCCAGAGCTGCTAGTCTGTAAGAAGCCGCCAGAGCTGTCAGCCTACATGGAGCAGTCAGATCTTTCAGTCTGCCAGGATCTGCCAGTCAACCAGACTCTTCCAGATCTGCCAGTCAACCAGACTCTTCCAGATCTGCCAGTCAACCAGACTCTTCCAGATCTGCCAGTCAACCAGACTCTTCCAGATCTGCCAGTCAACCAGACTCTTCCAGATCTGCCAGACTCTTCCAGATCTGCCAGGATCTGCCAGTCGGCCAGGATCTGCTGAGACCACCAGCCAGCCAGGATCTGGTAGATTTATCTACCTGCCTGAGCTTCCCCTCACTCCCGAGCTTCCCCTCACTCCCGAGCTTCCCCTCACTCCCGAGCTGTCCTTCAGTCCCGAGCTGTCCTTCAGTCCCGATCTGCTCCTCAGTCCAGTGGGGTTCTGGGTGAGGACTATTAGGCCATGGTCGGCGGCGAGGGTGGACTATCCAGGGACGTGAGGAGAGGGGACTAAGACATTGACTGAGTGGGGTCCACGTCCCGCGCCAGAGCCGCCACCATGGACAGATTTGTCACGCCCTGGTCAAAGTATTTTGTGTTTATCTTTATGTATTGGGTCAGGCCAGGGTGTGGCATGGGGTTTTTGTATTGTGGTGTGTTTTGTCTTGGGGTTTTGGTGTGTGTATATTGGGATTGTAGCTAGTGGGGTGATCTAGCAAAGTCTATGGCTGTCTGGAGTGGTTCTCAATCAGAGGCAGGTGTTTAACGTTGTCTCTGATTGGGAACCATATTTAGGCAGCCATATTCTTTGAGTTTGTCGTGGGTGATTGTCCTTAGTGTCCTTGTTCCTGTCTGTTAGTTTTTCACTAGTATAGGCTGTTTCGGTTTTCGTTACGTTCTTTGTTTTGTAGTGTTTGTAATTTAGATTCGTGTTACGTTTTTTGTTCATTAAACATGGATCGCAATCTACACGCTGCGTTTTGGTCCGACTCTCCTTCACCACAAGAAAACCGTTACATAATTACTGTAGTGTTTTTGCAGACTTTACTGTAGTATACTGCAGTATTTACTAAAGTATAAATACTGTTGTATTACTATTGTTAAAAAACTATAGTATATACTATAGTAATTACTGTAGTGTTTTTGCTGACATTTCTGTAGTATTTACTGCAGTAATGTTTTTATTTGACTATCTTTGACATAGAAGTGGGGTCTTTTTCCTTGAGAACCTACTGGACAAAAAACTAAAAGAGCACCGTTTTCTTAATCTGTAGGTGGGACTGCGTCTGAATGGAGTTACTTTGTTCTCTAACCTGTAGAGAACACAATATATGGTCTATGCTTGACATATAGGTTTCTCACAAATTGGGATATTGGGGATGGGAATGGGTGGGGTAAATGCAAATGAATTTTTGTAGTCTCACTATTGTTAAAAACCGGTAGTGTTTTTGCAGACATTACTGTAGTGTTTAAATGCAGAGTTATTCTCAGGATAATACAGTAGTATTCTTACAGTATGCTACAAAATGCTATAGTAAGCACTAGATTGTGGGATACTACTGTGTGTAGCATTGTATTCTACAATATACTACATTTCACTACATAATTCTATACATTTATATATAAGCAAAACAATGTAATGTGGGTCTACTGTCTATGTAGCATCTGGATGATATTATCTATTGAACAGTTTAACATCAGCATTTGAATATGGCTAAATCTACAGTGTGCTGGACTGAGCTGCTTTCTGAACAATCTCTATGTTTCTGAGCAACTGAATTTCTTGCAACTCTACCAATTTTGCCATGTGCAGAGAAAAAAATGTAAGTTTAACAGCTAATTTCCTGAAATTCTACACATTTTGCCATAATTTATGCCATGTTAACATGATATCTGAGTGAGTGACAAAAAATGAATGGGGCTCCCTGGAGGTCAGGGCCCCTTGGCACGTGTCATTCATGCACCTCCCGTAATTCTGCCATGATTACAAGTTTAGATAGCTATCGACCGGGGGCCCTAAGCGGCCACTTATGTTGGTCATGCCTAGGGCCGGCCCTGGGTGGAGAATTTATCGATCTAGCCACTGAGCTGAGGCCTCATTTGTCTCCCTCTCACAGGCTTTTCAGATGACGGGATGCTGGCTTTTCCCCCAGCTGGTGACAGCCTTCCTCAGATAGAGAGACAACTTATTAATCAGGCTTTCCCTCCTCCTTATCCACCCCTCCTCAGCAGCCCCTCTGAGTCCCTTTCAGATTGTGCAGCTGCAAACAACGGAAATGAGCCTTGAAAGTGTAATTAATGAGTGTAATGGTGAGATAATTATAGGGAACAGAAATATTGATCAGGGCCATGAACTCCCGAGTCTTACAAAAATGGAGTGGAGCACTCAGCAGTTACCTCATCCATGTTTCAGGAAATATGGCATGAGGTCATGCAATACCTTGGACCATTTTATTGCAGTGAAGGATTATTGGGATAGATAAAGAACACTCAATCAAAGAAGAGACAGGTTCTTAGTTGAACTCTCGCTTCTTTTGATTTATGAGAAAGTATCTGAACTGGGGAGAATGATTGCTGTACTGCTCTGCTGAGCAAGTGACTTTATTAGACTGTTAAATTAAAGTGCCATAAGCCATCCAGCAATATATGTCGTTCTTGTTTTAGAACTGGCTGAGTCAAAGTTTACAGTAAAGCTGTTGGTAAAGTTTCATGTGTGAAGTAACTGAACTTTTGAAAGAAAGACACGATCAATGAACCAAAACTACTAGCAGAATATAATAAATAATACTCTATTGGTTCTGCATAATAAACGGCCAGTGTTTCTTGGTTGCCTGATGAAATTAAGTCACAAACTGGACACGATCAATGAACCAAAACTACTAGCAGAATAGAATAAATAATACTCCAACATACTCATTGAGACCTTAATATGATCTAAAGGAGGAACTTCTCAACAATAATCCAGTCCTTACATACTCCTAATATATCACACTCAATATATCAATTCAATATCATGAAATAAGGACATCAATACAACAGCCTGTTTCAACACATTACGGCACACTTTCTAATAGTAATGCCACATCAGGCACCACTTTGAAATCATCACTGAAATATTGATTTCACACAAAAAAAGATGCAGAAGATGATGATATTGCCTGAAATGAGATCAAATGATTGGCTGACACACAGCATGCTCTCCTCTCCTCATATGGTTGTGGTTAATGAGGCTATGTGCTGATGGTGAGATGGAAGATGGTCAGTCATGGTGACAGGTTTATTTTGGGGCTCATACACGAGCAGGCATGAAAAGGACATGCCAGGCTGAATAATTCAGAGGCTCTCAGCTCTACTGATCCGTCCACAGATCAATAGACACCATTCAGATGGATTGTGCCATATGTCCTCTAAAACTCGACATCACAACTATGCTGGTTCAATTAATCTTAGTTAACCTTTCTAATGTCCAAACAACCAATAGCTAAAAGGCAGTGGCATGTCCAGAATATTTTGAATGGAGTGGCCAAGGTAGGGCACAGACCCAGTTTAGGGTGGCCATAACATTTTGAACCTTAATCGAAGCAAGGTGGATTTATTAAATATAATTATGATGGTTCAACGCATTAAATGCTTCAGTTTAGGTTTGGTACATTTCCCTGTTTAAATAAATCATAAATCAATTCTAAAAGTTACAGTTGTTTGCATTCCAAGTCAAGATTTTAAGGACATTAGCATAAAACAGTCAATTCACTTAGCGCTCGAAGGCACTGCACCACAGTGTTGTGGCGTCACTACAGCCTGGGGTTTGATCCGGCCGTGACCGGAAGTCCCGTATGGCCACGCACAATTGGCCCAGCGTCGTCCGGGATAGGGGAGGGCTTGGCCGGGTAGGGGCTTTACTTGGCTCATCGTGCTCTAGCGACTCCTTGTGGCAGGTCGGGCACCTGCAGGCTGACTTCGGTTGTCAGTTGAACAGTGTTTCCTCCATCACATTGGTGCAGCTAGCTTCCGGTGTTAAGAAGCATGGTTTTTCTGGTCATGTTTCGTAGGGCGCATGACTCGACCTTTGCCTCTCCTGAGCCCATTGTGAAGCTTCAGCGATGAGACAAGATCGTAATCATGAAATTGGGGAGAAATAGGGAGTAAAAAAAACAACAACAAAAAAAATGTAATTGAAGGTCTCTATTTTAACTTATAAAATTATTTCTCATTTATGTCTATCTCGGTTTCATAATTTTCTTTCATTTCGCAAGAGGCTGAATTTATTTCACCCATAGAAATAGATAGAGGACTCATCTTTGAATCTGTGCCATTATAGCACATGTGACAGCATAGACAGCACTATTGAGGCAATCTCCATTTTGAAATAAAACGTTTTCTGTTTCATGATTGGCTGATCCCTCCTGATGTCCTGGTTGGACACGACTCCAACAGGGTCACCAGGAGGGATAAGCCAATGAAGTTGGAAGTCCCACCCAGTTGACTACATTAAAATGGTGGAAACCATCAATGGCGCTGCCCATGCTAACACAGCCTTTTTGCCACCAGAGACCTCTATCATTCTCTATGATTTCACCAGAGAAAGCATCCGAGCTAGGTAAACAGAGTCCCTCTTCTTTAATATCTGTAGCCCATGTATTTTGTATTGGGCTGCGAAAGGTGGCCTTGAAGCGCAACAGCATAAGGTGGAAAATCAGATGATCTCAGAACTCATGTTTGATTGAATGCAGCCCAACGTGTTTTTCTCTGACCGTTAAGTGGCAGTGCTGCTCCCTGTGCAGGGATTAGAGTGTTTTTATTTCCTAAAAGGCCCCTGACCTCTGAGGCTCCCTGACAGGGTGAAGCATTAGCCCCTTGTGGTGGCGTTCGTCCCCAGCCCCTGGATGTAAATTTCATGTCACAACATCAAACGCTCATCTGATCAAAGGTCAGCTCTCCTTTGTGTAGGTGTTTGATATAGAAATGTTTATTTTATATCCAGCTGTCAGAGTATGTTAGGGTGGAGAGAGAGATTCATTGAAGAGAAGCTAAAAAGCCTGTCATTTTTGTTGAGTGTTTATTTTTTATCGCTATGTGTTTACATTTAGCAAATGGTTTTGGTTGGTTTGAGCAATACAGTTTGGCACTGTGAAAGTGAGAGCAGATTACCTGATTATTCCTGTATAGTTAGCCAATTGCTCCTTAAAATCCTACCCCAGCTTAATGTGAATATTAGATTGTGTTTTGGACATGCACCTACACTCACACAGATACACACACAAACAGATACACAGACACTCAAACATTATCCTACACATGATTGATAGCAATAATGATACTGAACAGCTATTATGATACTGAGCTGCTATTTTATGTTTAATAAAATGCCTTATTTGGGTTTTACTGGCCCCTCACCTCAAATGGCATTGTTGTTATTTCCCCATGTACTTCTCATGAGCCACAGAAGATTGGAGAGGAAAGGAGGAAGGAAGTTTGAATTGATGCATCATTCCGATTAATTAGGGACATGATTTGCTGCTGCGCTTCTGAAATAAACCAATCTGAATGTGAAATTAGGATTCATCAGAGAACAGCGTGGCCAGGAAGCATCCAGATCTGTGACATTATGCATTAAATTACGTTTAAAAAAGAAACCATCGCTACCAATCAGTGACAGTCTTATGTCATTCAGGTGTGTGCGTGCATGCGTGTGTGTGTGCGTGTGTGTATGTGTGTGAGAGAAAGAGAGAGAGAGAGAGAGAGAGAGAGAGAGAGAGAGAGAGAGAGAGAGAGAGAGAGAGAGAGAGAGAGAGAGAGAGAGAGAGAGAGAGAATGAGAGAATGAGAGAAATGAGAGAATGAGAGAGAAGAGAGAGAGAGAGAGAGAGAGAGAGAGAGAGAGAGAGAGAGAGAGAGAGAGAGAGAGAGAGAGAGAGAGAGAGAGAGAGAGAGAGAGAGAGAGAGAGAGAGAGAGAGAGAGAGAGAGAGAGAGAGAGAGAGAGAGAGAGAGAGAGAGAGAGAGAGAGAGAGAGAGAGAGAGAGAGAGAGAGAGAGAGAGAGAGAGAGAGAGAGAGAGAGAGAGAGAGAGAGAGAGAGAGAGAGAGAGAGAGAGAGAGAGAGAGAGAGAGAGAGAGAGAGAGAGAGAGAGAGAGAGAGAGAGAGAGAGAGAGAGAGAGAGAGAGAGAGAGAGAGAGAGAGAGAGAGAGAGAGAGAGAGAGAGAGAGAGAGAGAGAGAGAGAGAGAGAGCAGAGAGAGAGAGACAGAGAGAGAGAGAGAGAGAGAGAGAGAGAGAGAGAGAGAGAGAGAGAGAGAGAGAGAGAGAGAGAGAGAGAGAGAGAGAGAGAGAGAGAGAGAGAGAGAGAGAGAGAGAGAGAGAGAGAGAGAGAGAGAGAGAGAGAGAGAGAGAGAGAGAGAGAGAGAGAGAGAGAGACAGCCAGGTGGGCTGTTGAGGCATGTGGTAGCTGAACAAACACACAGCCATGTCAGACACATGTTTACTTACTTGCACCACCGGAGGTGTTATACATTATCTCCATAATATCTCACTGAGTCAGGCCACTCTGTCTGTGTGCTACACTGGCACCATATTTGCTTGAAGAAATGAAATAAGATTCATGGTAGGCACCAGTGGAACACCATGGCCTGCAGCACCAGTGGAACACCATGGCCTGCAGCACCAGAGGAACACCATGGCCTGCAGCACCAGAGGAACACCATGGCCTGCAGCACCAGTGGAACACCATGGCCTGCAGCACCAGAGGAACACCATGGCCTGCAGCACCAGTGGAACACCATGGCCTGCAGCACCAATGGAACACCATGGCCTGCAGCACCAGAGGAACACATGGCCTGCAGCACCAGTGGAACACCATGGCCTGCAGCACCAGTGGAACACCATGGCCTGCAGCACCAGAGGAACACCATGGCCTGCAGCACCAGTGGAACACCATGGCCTGCAGCACCAGTGGAACACCATGGCCTGCAGCACCAGAGGAACACCATGGCCTGCAGCACCAGTGGAACACCATGGCCTGCAGCACCAGAGGAACACCATGGCCTGCAGCACCAGCGGAACACCATGGCCTGCAGCACCAGTAGAACACCATGGCCTGCAGCACCAGAGGAACACCATGGCCTGCAGCACCAGTGGAACACCATGGCCTGCAGCACCAGTGGAACACCATGGCCTGCAGCACCAGTGGAACACCATGGCCTGCAGCACCAGTAGAACACCATGGCCTGCAGCACCAGTGGAACACCATGGCCTGCAGCACCAGTAGAACACCATGGCCTGCAGCACCAGTAGAACACCATGGCCTGCAGCACCAGTGGAACACCATGGCCTGCAGCACCAGTAGAACACCATGGCCTGCAGCACCAGTAGAACACCATGGCCTGCAGCACCAGTAGAACACCATGGCCTGCAGCACCAGTAGAACACCATGGCCTGCAGCAAAGGGATTGTTATTATTTAACTTTATGGAAGCACCAGAAGATTTGTCAGCTCAATGCAGACCATAGGAATAAATCTCTGAACTGCTACATGCATCCAAGGCCATGGTGGTTGTACTATTATGTGCTTGATAAGTGTCACAGCAGGATGGCACAGAGAGACAAATAGGGAGCGTTCTAGTTACAGTATCTCCTGTTTAGGGTCATAATATGTAGTCCCCTGTCTGTCTGAATAGCCCTGACATTTTTTGATTGATACAAACTGAAATGAACTACTCTTATATTTTACCTGTGGTAGCACAGAGAGATCTTGGTGTCAGAGCCTGCATAGTTCAGATCATAGTTGCCTGATTATCGGGGAAGCAATCTCCAACCCTGTTCCTGGAAAGTTACCCTCCTGTAGGTTTTTTCTCCATTTCCCCAGTTGTAACTAACCTGATTCAGCAAGATCAGGATTGAAGCGAAGTATATAGCCAATCCTCAATTACTATCCTGTTTTTAAGGCAGATGCAGCATGTCATTCCCTTTCTAGATGATAGATGGCAATGTTGCTCTTCCAAAGAATCCCATCCAGTCAAGTTGGCAGCTAATAAATGTGACTCTGTATTCCCTCTCTGTCCCTTTGCTCATGTAAATGACTGTTCTTGTGAGAGGACAATTCATTTACGTACAATACAACATCATTCAACAATACATCTGACATCACTACACTAAATGTTACAACTAAATCCACAGGTAACTTTTTTCAACTATGTCTTTATAGCAAAGCATAAAAAAGACATACATTTTGAGAGCAACATTGAGTTTGTTGGCTTAATAGTAGGCATACACAATCATAAAAGATACATGTAAATATTCTTCACCACAGCTCTCACCATGTACAACATCATTTTGAACCATCAGACATGTCCCTCCATCCTATCCAGTGAAACGTTACATTCTCTCTTTGACTAGTTCGATGTGAATTATTGCACAATTCATAATGCTGAGGGATTTATAGAGTCAGTGATAATAAAAAAGGCCAGACTACCGGATGATTTGGGGGAAGGGGAAGAATTTGCATTGCTCACAGGGGGCCCAAATATTCTGACTATAATCCATAAAGGAAAATCTGTATTTGAGAAGAAAAACAGCAAAGGAAACGGGCATCTCTTAAACAGATTCTCAAATATCACATGAATCAATGGGGAAGAGATAGATTCATTCCACTGGGTCATTTATTCTCTCCCTGCTGCAAATGAAGGTCTGGTCTCATCTCCGTGGCAGTGAATAGGCTTTGTTTATGACTAAGCCTTGGTGCCCATAGACTGTTGCATTAATCGGCTGACAGCCCAGCGCTGACCAGGCCCATAGAGAGGAATGAGGGTGGGGGACCACAGCGAGAGAGAGGAGGGGAGGCAAGGATTCACGGTCCTTTATTTATTTGTGTGTACTCCACCTTATCCACAGTGAGATTGGAAGAAAAGAGACCTCAAGAAAGAAAAATGAACAGAGAGGGAGAGAAATAGAAAGTGAGGGAGAGAAAGTAAGAGAGGTTAAGTTAAATACAAATGAGGACAGTTGAAGATAGGCTGAGAGGGGTAGTAAGAAAGAGCTAAAAGAGAGGAGGGGAGATAGAGGGAGGGAGAAACACAGTCAGACAGAGAGAAACTATGATCTTAGTACAGAGTAGGGATTAACATGGGTAACCTGGGACTGTCCCTGAACACTCTTCACATTTCCCTGACAAAATAAAATGGCAAGACCCTGGGAATTACAGCATTTTCCCCCAATGTAAGCACTAATGCTATTCCACAAAAGCTACGACAAGAGCAGCATCAGATTAGCAAACAATAAAATAGCATACAGGTTGTCACATGGAAGTCTTTAGCCTAGTGCATTTAACCTACTTCACACACAGTTGGCATACATTTAAAGCACACACATAACTGACACTGCATAATTGACACTGCCTGACTAGGGATTAACATGGGTAACCAGGATCCTGGGACTGTCCCTGATTCACATTTCCCGAAAAATAAAATGACAAAACCCGGGAAATTACAACATTTTCCCCCAAAGTCTGCACTCGTGAAATTCCACAAAATACACAACATGAGCAGCATCAGATTAGCAAAAAATGTCATAGCACATTATCCAAACAAGTGGTCACATGGAAGTATTTTGCCTAGTTTATTTACTTCACACAAAGTTGGCATAATAAATTCAAAGCACAAACATAATTGACACGGCCGGACTGCACACGTACCCGAATGCAGTTAATAAACCCTAAAGGAAACCCCTACAGTGCCTGTAAAATAACGTGTACCACTTTGAGCTGTCTTTGGGACTCTTCAAACATTCACAAATGTGATAGGTGTACGCACAATTCACGACATATGCGTATCTTTTAACAATTTAGAGAGGCATGAGGGAAAATGCTATCTTCTGTCCTAGAGCCTATGCTATTTTCCTATCCAGTCCCAATCCCACTGAAACCCCAAATCCTAACTCCTGTTTTACATGAACATTCAAACGTTATTCTGTATAGGTTGCATTATCAAAGCACGCCTCTCGTTTCTGCATTCCAAAATACCTCTATAACATTTCTCCTGTCTCGTAGGCTACTTGCTGCCCATGTGAGAGCTTCGGTAGAGAACGTGTGATCAACCAACGGTGTGATTAATATATATATTTTTAAATGTTGGTACCAGTTAAGGCACCTTGATATTTAAACTATTTGCACTCTTCATCTCCCAGTTATTGATCTGATCTGCTATCTGTATAATCACCGACTTGATTTAGATAAATATAGGAGATATTCTGCAATTTGCTGAAGGAGGTTATCTAACACGTTTAACAACTTTGGTCATTTGACTTTAGTCATTCGACTACCGTTACAACGTTTGTGTGATTCGACAACGCTATATTCGGGCTGCGCTCTCTGTGTCATCGGTGGCCTCTGTGTCGAGATAGCCTACTGCGTAAATGCGCTGAATCATGAGGAACATGATAACGCTAGGAATTTATGAACGGACTGTTTGGAACTTCACAACAACTTCATCATTGGCGATCAAATATAGTTACTCTATCATTACTAAATCTCAATTTAATTTGCTCTGAAATGTTTACATAGTGTGGGGAGAACCCTTTTGTGGGGAGAACCCTGGCATAATGATCATATCTTGGTTTTAAACGCTTTAAATGGACACCACCAATTTTTGTGATATTTCCGGGATACATAAATATGAATTATTCCCGGTATTGAAATTTGGTAGATTCTCTGAAAAATATGAATAGCTAGTAAAGAGCTCCAGATGCTGTTTAAATCTCCCTTTTCCACTGAGTGCCGCCTAGGTGGCTCTAGCGCTGCTCCCCTGTGTTGTGGCTGCTTCTGAAGCTGAAAGCTTAATTAACACACACACACACACACACACACACACACACACACACACACACACACACACACACACACACACACACACACACACACACACACACACACACACACACACACACACACGCACGCACGCACGCACGCACGCACGCACGCACGCACACACACACACACACACACACACACACACGCACGTACACACACACACACACACACACACACACACACACACACACACACACACACACACACACACACACACACACACACACACACACACACACACACACACACACACACGCGCACACACACACACACACGCACACACACGCACGCACACACATGCGCATGTACACACACGCGCACACACACAACCAATGCATGGCTAGGATATGTCAAGCAGACACGTGTTCCATCTCTCAATTCTGATATAAAGATTTATTCAAGATCAAAATGTGTTTTCAGATGTAACTTATCACAGTGTGTATTGGAGTGCACGGGAGTGTCTATTTCTCCATCACTTTTGCCTCCACACACACTCTAACACATAGCGTTAGGATGCAATGTGGTGTGGGTGTGCTTTGTGATTAGGCTAAGTTGATGAGGGAGAGGAGTGGTGGAGGAGATACTCAGTGACATTTCCTCTCTCTCCATGGCAGGCAGGCAGATGGTGGCCCCGTCCCCAGCCCCTGCTGCTCCTGTGTCTCTGCTCTACCTCGCCACCTCAGGTCAGTGACTTTGATTCACTAAGCACCCTCATTAGTATTCCTAGAAGCTCCACAGCAGACACACAGTTTCTGGGTGAAAAACATTTGCTTGTGTCATTGTAGGACTCAATTTCCATGTGCCATATTATTCCAGTGATTAACATGAAGAGATGAGGAGAAAGTGAGATACTCTCAGACGTCTTAATAAAAGTTGATTTGATTTGAAGTGTAAGATGTTATCTTAGGTAAAACTAACGGAAACAGGAGTATCGACCACTTTCATGATATTTGGAGGCACTGATGACACACACATGTGCACACACACACACACACACACACACACACACACACACACACACACACACACACACACACACACACACACACACACACACACACACACACACACACACACACACACACACACACACACACACACACACACACACACACACACACACACACACACACACACACACATTTACTGACAAACTGTCACAGAGCTCTCATGATGTCAACTGAATAATATTGAGCTAAATGAATTAATTCTCCCTCTATCAAAAGAGGAAACAGGCAAAAGTGTCTAAATGGTACATTTTGGTGCACAAGAAAATCTCCATATTGAAGGAACATTAAGAAATCACTTTAGAACATTCTAATAAACCATGTTTTCAGATATGCAAATACCTCTGTGGGGTTTGGCTTTTTTTGTTGCTGAAATGGAACAGTGGCAGAGAATGTGTATACAGTGAGTCAATGCTAAATTAAAACTAATTACTGCTCAAGGACATGAGCTACATACATTTAGGCAGTTAAGGGCAGTATTAGGATGTCATTTTCAGGAACATTTTGTGGAATAGCCATTAGACAAATTCACTATGAAAATTACAACATTTAAATGTCTAACCTTTAAAATCAGAGACAATAAGAGGACAAAACCTGTCCATGTCCTTTACTACTTTTCCCTCTCACATGTCATATTCCATGTGCGCACTTGATCTATATTGTTAAAGAAAGAGGCCAAGTATGTACAGTATGTTCACTAGGACAAGGTTGTCTGCTTATATTGCCTAATATTGAGTTAAGTTGGACATTGATTTATAAGAACTTGTAAACTTAAACAATCATGGCCTTGCCACACAATTATATGGGAGTATCTTAGTGTGAATACCTTGTTAACTAATTCATTTTACTGACTGGTCCCTGGTCATGAGATTAGAAAGACTAAGAAAGGGGTCACGCATACTGGTAGCCTTGAATAGTAGGTTGCACCATTTGTCACTTCTAAGGCAAGTGAATAAAACATGCGGTTGTCCGGCCCAACCAGTAAACCAAGGTCACTCTCAGTCAGTAAAAGGCCCTTGTCTAACCGGTTAGGCCCCCTGAGGCTGCTTCAGACAGGTCTATTTGGAACAGTCTTGCTTGACCTCCCACTATGTCTTCACCTGGGGTCATGTATGCAGTGAATCAATCACATGATAATACACACCTCACTATTCATGACCTCACCATACACACACAGGTACACATACACAGTCACACACCACTGCCTCTACTCGGCCAGTCCCTCTCTTTGCTACCATATTGTAGCAGGCGAGAAGGTGTTGTACACTTAGTTGGTAACATGGCACTCCCAGGCAGAACCGTTGAGGCTGCAACAATACAGCCATCCATGACATGTATGCCATCTACTTATCCAGGGTTGCAAACTGACGCTATATTACTGGAAACTTTTGAAGGTTACGATTGAACTACCAAAATATTGGTGACTTTCAAGGTTTAATTGGCCTTTTTTGGGTACTTCAGATGATCACTAGCGTCTGTAATTATCTTTGGCCCTCTGTGAGGGCTTATCACATATATCAACTAATCAAATATTTTCAGACCAGCAGTTCATTGTTATGCACTGCTCCTCGAGAGATTACCAGACCCAAATGTTTTTGCCAAACAAATAGTCGTTTTCACTGGTATGGTGTAGTGGCTCATTTTCTGTGGTATCCATAATGCAAAAGTTTTGAGCTGAAAATGCTCAGCAGTCAATTGGGTTCGCGAGTGTAAATTCTTCAGCGGGTCCTGTATAACATCATACCCTACTGAGCTATTTTTCCGCATGGCATAACTTCACTTATAAAGCAAGGTTTCAGCTGGTGCATTGGTTTCTGGTGCTTCAAATGAGAGAGGGCAAATGGAGGGGCAGAAGCCCTAAGACAAGATGGGGAATACAACAGTGCACCCGATGAGGAATGTGGTAACATATTGTTGGGAGAACGATCAGATAGACTGGTGTGGTCTGTATGGGTGAGATGATTAAGTGCTTAAGTTGCATTTTCTTCTCAGAGCAGCCAGCCTGGGGCTGGGAAGCTGCATGATTGCCTCTGTGCGCTACATTACATTGACATGATGGAGAATACTCTCCTGGGGTTTGGAATAATGTAAAAGGGGAAAAAAGCCCATTCCAGCCAGAACCTCAGAATTCTCAGTATGCAATCGGATTTGCTGATGTATCTCCCTGCGCCAGAACCTCAATATTGATGACAGGCAGAGCTTTCACACACGGGTGAGCCGCACACATCGGGGGAGTCCTCTGAGAGAACCAGGCCTCCCAGCTGGGTGTCTCCCGGCCCGCTCCCCCTCACACCAAGAGAGCTCAACCATGCCTACAGGAGAGAAAAAACTGAGCTGGAAGCTAAGTCAAAGTGGACGAAATGTGTATTTTCTTTCTTCCGTAATTAGAGAAGGGCAAAAAAAGGCTGATTTGATCAAAACCGAATCCATCAGCCAGACAACTGGAACAAATGACTCAACCTCACAGCGGGGAGCTGCAGCCTTATTCTTTTGCTTTTGCAACTTGAAGGGCACATGACGCATGGTCATCTGGACCAATGAACTGTCCCCAAAGTTAAGGTGGATATACATTTGTAAAATATGTGTAGTGAGATCTATCTCTCTTCAACATCAGATATGCAACTTTTCTGTTTAGACTCGCCTTGTATGTGATTTGGCCAAAGCCACTGCTTCATGTAAATACTATAGTATATAGACAAATAAAATTATGATAGAAATTTAAACTATACTGGAGCTCCTCCAAACAATATTGCACGTGGTGTTGCACACACTTGATAAATGCAATGATTCACAAATGTGTGGATATTTTTAAAGCCTTTCATGTTCAATTTGGCTAAGAAAGCAGAAATGCTGTCTGCTAGTGTTCTGGTATTTAAGGTCATTGTTGCAGGGATGTGGTGTGAGAAACATTGTCTTTACACTGTACCACTCAGAGGGGGTATGTGGTGTAGATGTCTCCTATACTATCACTCAGAGGAGGGATGTGGTGTAGATGTCTCCTACACTACCACTCAGAGGGGGGATGTGGTGTAGATGTCTCCTACACTACCACTCAGAGGGGGATGTGGTGTAGATGTCTCCTACATTACCACTCAGAGGGGGGTGTGGTGTAGATGTCTCCTACATTACCACTCAGAGGGGGGGTGTGGTGAAGATGTCTCCTACACTACCACTCATTACATACATTACATTTAAGTCATTTAGCAGACGCTCTTATCCAGAGCGACTTACAAATTGGTGCATTCACCTTATGACATCCAGTGGAACAGTCACTTTACAATAGTGCATCTAAATCTTAAAGGGGGGTGAGAGGGATTACTTATCCTATCCTAGGTATTCCTTAAAGAGGTGGGGTTTCAGGTGTCTCCGGAAGGTGGTGATTGACTCCGCTGTCCTGGCGTCGTGAGGGAGTTTGTTCCACCATTGGGGGCCAGAGCAGCGAACAGTTTTGACTGGGCTGAGCGGGAGCTGTACTTCCTCAGTGGTAGGGAGGCGAGCAGGCCAGAGGTGGATGAACGCAGTGCCCTTGTTTGGGTGTAGGGCCTGATCAGAGCCTGGAGGTACTGAGGTGCCGTTCCCCTCACAGCTCCGTAGGCAAGCACCATGGTCTTGTAGCGGATGCGAGCTTCAACTGGAAGCCAGTGGAGAGAACGGAGGAGCGGGGTGACGTGAGAGAACTTGGGAAGGTTGAACACCAGACGGGCTGCGGCATTCTGGATGAGTTGAAGGGGTTTAATGGCACAGGCAGGGAGCCCAGCCAACAGCGAGTTGCAGTAATCCAGACGGGAGATGACAAGTGCCTGGATTAGGACCTGCGCCGCTTCCTGTGTGAGGCAGGGTCGTACTCTGCGGATGTTGTAGAGCGTGAACCTACAGGAACGGGCCACCGCCTTGATGTTGGTTGAGAACGATAGGGTGTTGTCCAGGATCACGCCAAGGTTCTTAGCGCTCTGGGAGGAGGACACAATGGAGTTGTCAACCGTGATGGCGAGATCATGGAATGGGCAGTCCTTCCCCGGGAGGAAGAGCAGCTCCGTCTTGCCGAGATTCAGCTTGAGGTGGTGATCCGTCAACCACACTGATATGTCTGCCAGACATGCAGAGATGCGATTCGCCACCTGGTCATCAGAAGGGGGAAAGGAGAAGATTAGTTGTGTGTCGTCTGCATAGCAATGATAGGAGAGACCATGTGAGGTTATGACAGAGCCAAGTGACTTGGTGTATAGCGAGAATAGGAGAGGGCCTAGAACAGAGCCCTGGGGGACACCAGTGGTGAGAGCGCGTGGTGAGGAGACAGATTCTCGCCACGCCACCTGGTAGGAGCGACCTGTCAGGTAGGACGCAATCCAAGCGTGGGCCGCGCCGGAGATGCCCAACTCGGAGAGGGTGGAGAGGAGGATCTGATGGTTCACAGTATCGAAGGCAGCCGATAGATCTAGAAGGATGAGAGCAGAGGAGAGAGAGTTAGCTTTAGCAGTGCGGATCGCCTCCGTGATACAGAGGAGAGCAGTCTCAGTTGAATGACTAGTCTTGAAACCTGACTGATTTGGATCAAGAAGGTCATTCAGAGTGAGATAGCGGGAGAGCTGGCCAAGGACGGCACGTTCAAGAGTTTTGGAGAGAAAAGAAAGAAGGTATACTGGTCTCTAGTTGTTGACATCGGAGGGATCGAGTGTAGGTTTTTTCAGAAGGGGTGCAACTCTCGCTCTCTTGAAGACGGAAGGGACGTAGCCAGCGGTCAGGGATGAGTTGATGAGCGAGGTGAGGTAAGGGAGAAGGTCTCCGGAAATGGTCTGGAGAAGAGAGGAGGGGATAGGGTCAAGCGGGCAGGTTGTTGGGCGGCCGGCCGTCACAAGACGCGAGATTTCATCTGGAGAGAGAGGGGAGAAAGAGGTCAGAGCACAGGGTAGGGCATTGTGAGCAGAACCAGCGGTGTCGTTTGACTTAGCAAACGAGGATCGGATGTCGTCGACCTTCTTTTCAAAATGGTTGACGAAGTCATCTGCAGAGAGGGAGGAGGGGGGAGGGGGAGGAGGATTCAGGAGGGAGGAGAAGGTGGCAAAGAGCTTCCTAGGGTTAGAGGCAGATGCTTGGAATTTAGAGTGGTAGAAAGTGGCTTTAGCAGCAGAGACAGAGGAGGAAAATGTAGAGAGGAGGGAGTGAAAGGATGCCAGGTCCGCAGGGAGGCGAGTTTTCCTCCATCTCCGCTCGGCTGCCCGGAGCCCTGTTCTGTGAGCTCGCAATGAGTCATCGAGCCACGGAGCGGGAGGGGAGGACCGAGCCGGCCTGGAGGATAGGGGACATAGAGAGTCAAAGGATGCAGAGAGGGAGGAGAGGAGGGTTGAGGAGGCAGAGTCAGGAGAAAGGTTGGAGAAGGTTTGAGCAGAGGGAGGAGATGATAGGATGGAAGAGGAGAGAGTAGCGGGGGAGAGAGAGCGAAGGTTGGGACGGCGCGATACCATTCGAGTAGGGGCAGTGTGGGAGGTGTTGGATGAGAGCGAGAGGGAAAAGGATACAAGGTAGTGGTCGGAGACTTGGAGGGGAGTTGCAGTGAGGTTAGTGGAAGAACAGCATCTAGTAAAGATGAGGTCGAGCGTATTGCCTGCCTTGTGAGTAGGGGGGGAAGGTGAGAGGGTGAGGTCAAAAGAGGAGAGGAGTGGAAAGAAGGAGGCAGAGAGGAATGAGTCAAAGGTAGACGTGGGTAGGTTAAAGTCGCCCAGAACTGTGAGAGGTGAGCCGTCCTCAGGAAAGGAGCTTATCAAGGCATCAAGCTCATTGATGAACTCTCCGAGGGAACCTGGAGGGCGATAAATGATAAGGATGTTAAGCTTGAAAGGGCTGGTAACTGTGACAGCATGGAATTCAAAGGAGGCGATAGACAGATGGGTAAGGGGAGAAAGAGAGAATGACCACTTGGGAGAGATGAGGATCCCGGTGCCACCACCCCGCTGACCAGAAGCTCTCGGGGTGTGCGAGAACACGTGGGCGGACGAAGAGAGAGCAGTAGGAGTAGCAGTGTTGTCTGTGGTGATCCATGTTTCCGTCAGTGCCAAGAAGTCGAGGGACTGGAGGGAGGCATAGGCTGAGATGAACTCTGCCTTGTTGACCGCAGATCGGCAGTTCCAGAGGCTACCGGAGACCTGGAACTCCACGTGGGTCGTGCGCGCTGGGACCACCAGATTAGGGTGGCCGCGGCCACGCGGTGTGGAGCGTTTGTATGGTCTGTGCAGAGAGGAGAGAACAGGGATAGACAGACACATAGTTGACAGGCTACAGAAGAGGCTACGCTAATGCAAAGGAGATTGGAATGACAAGTGGACTACACGTCTCGAATGTTCAGAAAGTTAAGCTTACGTAGCAAGAATCTTATTGACTAAAATGATTAAATGATACAGTACTGCTGAAGTAGGCTAGCTGGCAGTGGGTGCGTTGTTGACACTACACTAATCAAGTCGTTCCGTTGAGTGTAATAGTTTCTGCAGTGCTGCTATTCGGGGGCTAGCTGGCTAGCTAGCAGTGTTGTTTACGTTACGTTGCGTTAAAAGAACGACAATAGCTGGCTAGCTAACCTAGAAAATCGCTCTAGACTACACAATTATCTTTGATACAAAGATGGCTATGTAGCTAGCTATGTAGCTAGCTACGATCAAACAAATCAAACCGTTGTACTGTAATGAAATGAAATGAAAATGTGATACTACCTGTGAATGCGAACGGGTTGTGAGTCTATTCGGTAGACGTTGGCTAGCTGTCGGCTAGCTGTTGGCTAGCTAGCAGAGTCTCCTACGTTAAGGACGACAAATAGCTGGATAGCTAACCTCGGTAAAATTAAGATAATCACTCTAAGAATACACACTCTAAACTACACAATTATCTTGGATACGAAGACAGCAAAGACAGCTATGTAGCTAGCTAACACTACACTAATCAAGTCGTTCAGTTGAGTGTAATAGTTTCTCCAGTGCAGCTAATCAGTGGACGTTAGCTAGCTGGCTGGTGAAGACTACGTTAGGACGGCGAAATACGATAATTACGCAATTATCTTTGATACAAAGACGGCTATGTAGCTAGCTAAGAAGAAATCGCTAAGATTAGACAAATCAAACCGTTGTGCTATAATGAAATGTAATGAAATGTAATGAAAAAGTTATACTACCTGCGGGAGCGAAGTGCCGATGCGACCACTCGCTCCAAACCGGAAGTAGCTGGCGGGGGGGGGGGGGATGTGGTGTAGATGTCTCCTACACTACCACTCAGAGGGGGATGTGGTGTAGATGTCTCCTACACTACCACTCAGAGGGGGATGTGGTGTAGATGTCTCCTACACTACCACTCAGAGGAGGGATGTGGTGTGTGGTGTAGATGTCTCCTACACTACCACTCAGAGGGGGATGTGGTGTAGATGTCTCCTACACTACCACTCAGAGGGGGATGTGGTGTAGATGTCTCCTACACTACCACTCAGAGGGGGATGTGGTGTAGATGTCTCCTACACTACCACTCAGAGGGGGGATGTGGTGTAGATGTCTCCTACACTACCACTCAGAGGGGGGATGTGGTGTAGATGTCTCCTACACTACCACTCAGAGGGGGGATGTGGTGTAGATGTCTCCCATACTACCACTCAGAGGGGGGATGTGGTGTAGATGTCTCCTACATTACCACTCAGAGGGGGGATGTGGTGTAGATGTCTCCTACACTACCACTCAGAGGAGGGATGTGGTGTAGATGTCTCCTACACTACCACTCAGAGGGGGGATGTGGTGTAGATGTCTCCCATACTACCTCTCGAGGTAGCGAATAATAAAGATCACATCATCATCTGGACCTCTTCGTCTTCTTCCTCATCTTTTCTTCTTCACCGGTTTATATTTATTGAGATGAGTCTTGCACTGGAGGCATGAACTGAGCAATTTCCGCAAGATGGGCCAGGTCAGCTGCAAAGTCAAAATTGGCTACATTGTAAAAATGTATGAAAACAAAAATGTGCTTTTTGGTCTTCATTTAAGGTTACCGTATTGACATTAGGGTTAGCAGTGTGGTTAAGGTGAGGGTTAAAGTTAGGGTTACATTTAAAAAATCAGATTTTCTGACTTTATGGCTGTGCCAGCCAGTGACCACCCTGCAGAGCTGCCTCCAGAGTAAGATTCATGACGAAAAAAAATTACCTGAAGAGAACTGTAGAGGATTCTGCTGTAATTCAAATCATAAACAATAGCTATTGTAGTCAGTAAGAAACATCCTCATCAGCAGTGTTCATTGTGCTGAAACTAGCCAGATAGGCTCAGAGTAAAAGCTGGGTTATTCATCCAGCCCCACAGATGGGGCTAGAAAGGCACATTTGAAACATGAAGTGGGAACTCCAGGTCTGTATTTACATCAGCCTCCCATTGAGCTCCTATTTGTCTCACCTCGGTGGCAAAGGAGACATAGACAGAACGAGAGAGGCTTCATAACAGCAGCAGGCGTTCTTCCACAGGTCCCTAGAGGCATATAATAACCTATTACCTCCATCTCTGACAAAAACACACATTTAAACTACAATTACACCCCCTGCCTCCTCTCCCTCATGCATTCCATCTCATCCCCTCTTCTGTTCTGCAATTCAATCACTCCCGACCCCAGGCTCCCCGCTTAACCCTTTCTTTCATCCGCCATGGAGAGGGTGCAAGATTGTCTCACAACTGGAGAGAGGCCTTGTGGGCAGGATAGGGAAATTCATCATAATGTGCAATCCTTCTATGGCGCACACACACACAAACACACAAACACACAAACTAAAACACTTTGATTCCCACATTCACGTAGACATTGGTTATTTTTATAGAGTAACATCTGTTGTGTAATTAAATGACTGTACAATACGTACCAAATAATTACATTTGGATTCCACAGGAAAATATAGTGCTCATTCTCTCAGCAGGCTCTTGTTGCTAAGGGTAAACATCAGAGAAAAGGCAGGGCTAAATGAGGACATCACACATTGTCCAGAGGAATATTTGATAGCATCGCTCTTTTTTAATACCGAATGCATGAATGTTTCCCCCACTCAAACGAGGCTCTGTGACCCCCACCATAAAATAATGGTATCTTAACAATGTGTATCAAAGGATTACATTTTTTAAACCATAAAGTATCATTCTCTAAGCCTATAACTGCATGATAAAGATCCTCCAAAATATTGTCCCTTGGTAGTAAAACATCAGTCTACAAGTTTAGACTGCAGTCTGAGGATAAACAACTAAATATGACCCCATCTATTCCCACTCTCTCAGTCAACATTCCCCACATTTGCAGCAAATCACACTCTTTTTAAAGTTGAGACAGAGTAGAAAGTGTCCCAAAATAATGAATACTTTTTCAGTATTACTTTGACCTGAAAACGCAGTGCTACGTGCAAAAAAATGCACGTTATAAAGAGAAGATATATCAGGGGATCGGTTTCAATGTATAAAAAGGGAACATTCTACAGAAGTAAACATAAGCCAAAGGTATCATTAAATTACAGAAACCCCAGGAAGCCACTTTCCCTCATCCCAGAGCAGCTAGGCCCTATTTCACAGCTTGTGCTGCAGCTGAAGGGGAAGAAATTGGAAAAAAATGTGAAATCGATTGCAGTTCTATTTTATTTGACTCTCCTTCTATCATTTTACAATGCTATGCAGCGTTAGTCAATTTCCAGCCTGCACTGTGCTGATAATGGCAAAAAGAGCAGTCAGGCTGTTGCCTGTACTGTAGTATTGCAAGACACAGACATCCTGAGCAGGAAACTAGCCCAGGCCAGACCAGGGGTGGAGATCAAATCAAATCAAATTGTATTCACATGCTTCGTAAGCAACAGGTGTGGACAGCAGGTGTGGCCATGTACTCTTATAATATCCACCCGGCACAGCCAGAAGAAGATTGGCCACCCCTCAGAGCCTGGTTCCTCTCTAGGTTTATTCCTAGGTTCCTGCCTTTCTAGGGAGTTTTTCCTGGCCACCGTGCATTTACATCTGCATTGATGCTGTTTGGGGTTTTAGGCTGGGTTTCTGTATAGCACTTTGTGACATCTGCTGATGTAAAAAGGGCTTTATAAATACATTTGATTGAATTTGATTGATTTGATCTGGTAGACTTTCGTCAAAAGGCAGTTCATTGATGGGTTTCCCTTTGTAGTCCGTAATAGTTTGCAAGCCCTGCCCCATCCGACAAGCATCAGAGCCGGCTTGGTAGGATTCCATCTTAGTCCTGTATTGACACTTTGCCTGTTTGATGGTTTGTCATTGGGCATAGCAAGATTTCTTATAAGTGACCGGATTAGTGTTCCTTGAAAGCGGCAGCTCTAGCCTTTTGCTCAGTGTGAATGTTGCCTGTAATCCATGGCTTCTGGATGGGATATGTATGTACGGTCACTGTGGGGACGGCGGCGTCGGTGCACTTATTAATGAAGGCTATGACTGATGTGGTAAAATCCTTAATACCATCGGATGAGTCCCGGAACATATTCCAGTCTGTGCTAGCAAACCGTCCTGTAGTTTAGCATCTGCTTCATCGGTCTGCTTCCATATTGAGCACGTTACTGGTACTTCCTGTTTGAGTTTTTGCTTGTAAGCGGGAATCAGGAGGATAGAGTTATGGTCAGATTTGCCAAATGGGGACAAGGGAGAGCTTTGTATGCGTCTCTGTGTGTGGAGTAAAGGTGATTTAGAGTTTTTTCGACTCTAGTTGCACAGGTGACAAAATGGTAGAAATGAGGTAAAACGGATTTCAGTTTTCCTGCATTAAAATCACCAGCCACTAGGAGCGCCGTCTCTGGATGAGCATTTTCTTGTTTCCTTATGGCCCTATACAACTCGTTGAGTGCGGTTTTAGTACCAGCATCAATTTGTGGTGGTAAATAGACAGTTACAAAAAATATTGACATAAACTCTCTTGGTAAATAGTGTGGTCTACAGCTTATCCATGGGGTATTCTAACTCAGGCAAGCAAAACCTCAAGACCTCCTTAATATTAATGATTGCGCACCAGCTGTTTTTAACAAAGAGACACACACCACCCCCCTTGAGCTTACCCGACGCTGCCGTTCTGCCCAGCTGATGCATAGAAAAGACAGATAAATTGATATTATCCATGTTTCCGGGAAACATAGCATATTACAGTTTTACAGGTCCCTTTGATATTCATTTATTAGTTATTTAACCTTTATTTAACTAGGCAATTCAGTGAAGAACAAATTCTTATTTAAAATGATGGCCTCCTGCAGGGATAAAAAAAATTGGACAAAACACACATCACGACAAGAGAGACATCACAACACTACATAAAGAGAGACCTAACACAACGACATAGCATGGCAGCAACACATGAAACACAGCATGGTATCAACACAACATGACAACAACATGGTAGCAACACAACATGGCAGCAGCACAACATGGTAGCAGCACAACATGGTAGCAGTACAAAACATGGTCCAAACATTATTGGGCATGGACAACAGCACAAATGGCAAGAAGGTAGAGACAACAGTACATCACACGAAGTAGCCACAACTGTCAGATAGAGTGTCCATGATTGAGTCGTTGAATGAAGAGGTGATAGGATAGTCTCGAATGGAGCTCATCCAGTTTGTTCTCCAGTGATTGTACATTCGCCAATAGAAAAGAGGGTAGAGGCGGTTTATTTACTCGCCGCCATTGTTTCATCATGGTGCCTACACGTCGGCCTCTATATTGTTGTCTCTTTCTCTTCAGAGTGTTGGGAATTAGGGCCTGGTCCTGGGTGACCAGTATGTCTGTCACGTTTTTTCAAAATCGAACCCAGAAGCAGACCAGGACAAGGAGAGTAGGAAGAAGGTGAGTATTTATTTACAAGTGAATGTGAATGGGTAGATATATCCAGGTGGCGTAACGGGCAGCGGTGATGAGTTGATGGGAGTAAATAGGTGGATCCAATGGGGTAGCGGAATCCTCCGACGACCAGGCGGGAATGGGGTATATGATCCGGGTGAGTAATGTTCATGGCTAACTATCCGGCAGGGAATGGATGTCAGGTCCGGGCTTATGAAGAGGAGAGATGATGATCAGGACCAGGTGTGCAGATAGCTGATGGGATACAGGTGCGGGTAATCAGAACTCCCAACAGGCTACATTGCCCGGCAACCAGACAGGGTGCGTTCCAGGACGCCGGAAAAAACACTCCAGGACAGAACACAAAACAGACTCAAGAAACGGAATTCGTGACAATGTCTGTGCCGCCGACTCGTCGAAGTAGAAATCTTCATCCAAATTGAGGTTAGTGATTGCTGTTCTGATGTCCAGGAGCTCTTTTCGGTGATCAGAAGCAATGGTGGAAACATTCTGTAAAGATAGTCGCAGAAAAAAACACATAAAACAGCAGAACAAATGTCAGGCGTCAATAAAACAGCCAGGAGGTTGTTCTACACAGCCATCACTGGCCTGGACTAGAAACATGTCCTGTTCTGCATTAATAAAAAGAACAAACAATACAGACAAAACCATTTTTCTCTCCAATGTCAGTGCACATGTAGCCTATACACAGGAATAAAATGTCCAAAAATATGCCAGGGTCAATGAATTGTTATAGCCACTAAAAGATAATGTACTCTTGCATGTTGATGTAATTCATCTAATAATGCTGCCAGAATATATATTCTAATTAAGAGCAATATAGATTAAACGGCACACTGCATTACCATTTGGAAATTACAAGATAATTGTATGGCTTATAAGAGCAATTACCCTGTTAATCTTGACAGCATTAGATTGCAGGTGGCACCTCATGTGCTGAATGCCAAGAGGCCCACAGCCACACACTCACAACTGTATTGTGATTGAGAGCTTAAATAGAAAATCTTTGCCTTTCATGCATTCTTATGTATTACGGAAAGGGCATTCCCTAACGCTAATGTTGACAACAAGCTTGATATGGTATCTTTACTAGCATAGGGAAAAAAACAGATTACACAAAAGTATTTGGACACCCCTACAAATTAGTGGACTCGGCTATTTCAGCAACACCCATTGCTGACAGGTGTATAAAATCGAGCACACAGCCATGCAATCTCCACAAAGTAGAATCAGAAAGAGATCAGTGACTTTCAACATTGCACTGTCAAACTGTAGGATGCCACCTTTCCAACAAGTCAGTTCGTCAAATTTCTGCCCTGCTAGAGCTTCCCCGGTAAACTGTAAGTACTGTTATTGTGAAGTGGAAAGGTCTAGGAGAAACAACAGCTCAGCCGCAAAGTAGTAGGTCACACAAGCTCACAGAACGGGACCGTCGAGTGCTGAAGTGCGTAGGGTGTAAAACTCATCTGTCTTCGGTTGCAACACTCACTACTGAGTTCCAAACTGCCTCTGGAAGCAACGTCAGCACAATAACTGTTTGTCGGGAGCTTCATGAAATGGGTTTCCATGGCCGAGCAGCCGCACACAAGCCTAAGATCACCATGCTCAATGCCAAGCATCGGCTGGAGTGGTGGAAATGCGTTTTCTGGAATCATGCTTCAACATCTGTCAGTCCAACGGACTAATCTGGGTTTGGCGGATAACAGGAAAATGCTACCTGCCCCAATGCATAGTGCCAAATATAAAGTTTGTTGGAGGAAGAATAATGCTCTGGGGCTTTTTTTCATGGTTCGAGCTAGGCCCCTTAGTTCCAGTGAAAGAAAATC